>NW_027316167.1:24002011-24219511 GCF_026437365.1 Eucyclogobius newberryi | reverse complement strand
ACTTTCTCCGACCTCTCAGAATGGCCGCCAGCTCCAAGAAACCTCCAATCACACATGACGACGTCAGCAGCATCTTCCTCAACAGGTAGGCAGAGTGAACGAAGTATTCACTTTATAAAAACCATACTACAAAAGACAGTTGTGACGTTTGACCTCTATGTGTGTCCAGTGAGACCATCATGTTCCTACACCAAATCTTCTACCAGGGCCTGAAAGCCAGAATAGCCAGCTGGCCCACACTGGTGCTGGGTAATCATTTAATGTCATTTGTATTGTGTAGCTTGTGACCTGAACTCCGTTTGCACATCTAACAACTGTATTTTGTCTCCCAGCGGACTTGTTTGACATTTTGCTGCCAATGTTAAACATCTACCAGGAATTTGTACGAAACCATCAATACAGCTTACAGATCCTGGCACACTGCAAACAAAACAGAGACTTTGACAAGCTCCTGAAGCAGTATGAGACCAAACCAGACTGTGAGGAGAGGACTCTGGAGACCTTCCTCACGTACCCCATGTTTCAGGTAATCCGGCCTGCATCACAGTATATTGTACAGTATGTGTGGTATTTACTTTAATAGGCATTTGCTTGTAAAAAGTAGAAATTGACCAGTACTTATTTTGGTTGGATGCACTTGACATCTTATTTTACCCTCCTTATCCAGTATGAGATATTTCAATTACAACATATCTGTTTTAATTACTAACGTGATAAATTGTTTTTTAGAAATCATCATGCCTGGGTTGTTTCTGTCAATATGATGTGTTTGAGTGGTTAGAGAACACGTCTGCCATAGGGAAAAGGGATTTGTGGGTTTAGCTCAGGGCTTTTTTTGTGTGGAGTCAGCATGCAGCCCCTGTGCTATTTCTGATGGAGGTGAATTGGAAAATCAAATATGGCCCACACTGAACGAATGTAATGTTTTTGTTGGATCAGAGAAAGCTAAATTCATCATTATCATTATTATTATTGCTACCACATACATATTTCTCCTGTTATTTGCCGTTAACGTGCATCTCTTTGACATGTCTCAGATTCCTCGGTACATCCTCACCCTTCATGAACTGCTGGCTCACACGCCTCATGAACATGTGGAAAGAAATAGTTTGGATTATGCTAAATCTAAACTTGAGGAACTTTCCAGGTAAGTTGAATCAAACATGTTGGAGTTGTTACTATAAAATGTCTATGTGGCATTTGTACCACGTTTTGTTCCATCAGAATTATGCATGACGAGGTGAGTGAGACGGAGAACATCAGGAAGAACCTGGCTATTGAGCGGATGATTATTGAAGGTTGTGAGGTGCTTCTGGACACCAGCCAAACCTTTGTTAGACAAGGTGAGACTTGGAGTACAAACACTACACTCTCCCATTTACCATCGTTCAGCTGCTTGTATCATCGTGATTATTCAAGTCACAATGTAAGTAAATGGTAAGAACAAAACATTATTGTGAGAACAGTTTGAAGCATAAATCACTTGAGCTAAAAAGTGATCCTAAATGCGAAGGGATCATTAGTTTCTTCAGTTTCATTTCATAAAGCCACAGACATAATAAAGGGATGGTAATCTATTAGACAATGTGAATGAAAGCGTATTAAAGTTAATTGTTGAATCACAGTAATTTAAATCTGATATTGTGACGTCTCTGGTCACTTGTTCTAACATCTTTCGTTTAGTGAACTCCGATGACATTATTGTCGATATCTCTGCCAACACGTGAAGACTATCTCTGAACACCATCACACGCACATTACCCCAAATCTAAACTCAAATGACGTTCCTGTTATTTCCATCGCAGGCTCCTTGATACAGGTTCCGATGAGCGAGAAGGGGAAGATTACGAGAGGTCGCCTGGGTTCACTGTCCCTGAAAAAGGAGGGCGAAAGACAATGTTTTCTCTTCTCAAAACACCTCATTATTTGCACTAGAGGCTCGGGAGGAAAACTTCATATCACCAAGGTACACGGTTAATTCAATACAAAGGTTATACAATTGATACAAACGCGGCTAAGGAGATCGTCCGCTTGTTTCGCAGAATGGAGTCGTTTCTCTGATAGACTGCACATTGTTGGAGGAGCCAGAAGGGACAGATGACGAGTGTGAGTAATTGATCAAATAATAATAATGATAAGAAGAAGAAGAATTCAACATGCTGTGGCACCAAACCCTTATCATGGCCTACTTTGCAGCCAAAGCAGAGCCAAAGGACACAGAAAATCTAGATTTCAAAGTCATGGTCGAGCCAAAAGACGTGCAAACATACACCGTCATCCTGGTGGCTTCATCCAGACAGGAAAAGGCGGCGTGGACCAGCGACATCAGCCAGGTAAAACTGGAACAAAGTAGTTAAAAAAGAGATGAAGCGTAAATGCAAATGTGCTGCAGATTTGAGCGGAATTAGCCTGACAATAATCTTGTTTTACAGTGTATAGACAACATCCGGTGCAACGGGCTGATGATGAACGCTTTTGAGGAAAACAGTAAAGTCACCGTCCCACAGATGATCAAGTAAGTGAAGGGCCACGCGACCGCGCACCGCAAGTATCTTACAGATGACATCACAGTAATCTATAGTCCATTGATGCAGATGGGGAAAGCTCTAATGAGTATTTGCTGTAATATAGAGAGTTCTAGATCAGTTTAACAATTTACCTTTAGTCTATAGTTCTTTTGTAAATACAATCTGTAAATAGGGACATTGTGATATCAACATGCACATGAACTGAACATAAATAACTGGCTTTGCAGTAGTCGATTAAATAGTATTTACTTTTGTGATTAATGGATTAGTGCATGGATGAAGCTGAAGACATCAAAAGTAGTAAATGTTCATATTTCCTGTGTCATTTTCATGTAATTATTTCTTAGTATTGGCTTTACTTTAATTGACGATTGTCTCAATAATCGATAAGTTGCGACCAGCCTGTAAACTAGTTCTAACCCTAATTTGAAGTGAATTTAACACATTTGTCACTCACAGAATATGGATTATTAGGCCCGAGCCCCAGCAGGGCGGAGGGCCTATTGCTCCCGCAACGCTGCCGAAGGCAGCGTTGCAACTGTCTGACCAAACATGCGGGCGCAGCCCGCATGTTTGGTACCCCGTCGCCCCTGGCAAGTACAGTGAACTAGCCCATGCCGAAGGCATGGATCATGCATACTTACTCCTGCTATGACAGAAATAGTCAACAATGAGTGAATGGGCGTAGCCCATTCACTCATTGTTGACAACAGCAGCGCGAAGCGCTGCATTCCTCCAAAAACCCTCCTGGCATCGTCCCGTACGCGAGAATCCATGCCGCAGGCATGGGCCATGCTTGTATCTGCTCAAATCAATGGAAGTCTATGGGGAGTGGGCGGGGCATCCCGACGGAATAGGGAGTGACGAGCGCGTAAGCGCTCGTAATGATGATTCCACCCCATGACGGCATCGGGAAGGCTTAGAGCTTTCAAACGATGTATAATTTGTTGTTATAGTGGAAACGGCTATATTGTTTTTGCTAAAAATATTATTATTATTATTTTTCTTGTTCTTCATCGCTTTGAACTCTAATTTGACCCCCTGAACATGCTCAAAAACTCACCAAACTTTGCCCAAAATTCAGAATCGGCGAAAAATTAAATTTTTTCTGGGCCATTTTTTTTTTCGTTAAAAAATGGCGCGACAGCGCCACCGACAAAAGTCAAAATACATTGCGCCTATGGGAGACGCCCCGAGGTCAACTTTGACGTAAAGCTACGAAATTCGGGACACGCATTCCTCTCGTGAGGACAAACAAAAAAAATCATTGTAGCCACGCCCCCAGACTTACCCTATGGCCGCCATCTTCCTTTGAAAATGAAAACACGCTGTGTTAGCCATTTTGTTCACGTCAAACTTTGACGAACTCCTCCTAGGGCGTTTTGCCCACCAACTTCAAAATCAGCGTACGTCCTCTGGACAAGTGGGGCATCTAAAGTTATCCAATTTTTTGAGATACCTTTTACGGTCTGTGTGCGGCGCAGCCGCAAAGTTGGACAACTTATTTTGGAATATTGCAGATCTAAAAATTGCTCCCATTTGATCAAAACCAGTCCGATTAGGACCAAATTTGAATCAGTTGTTAAACTTTCTAGTTTGGACCAGTTTAGGCTGACAAAATTGAAATGGGCGCGATAGCGCCCCCTACAGAGTGACCTTTAAATTAACATTGAAGGTCAAAAATTAGTTTTACCAAAATTTTCTAAACTTTACCCAAAATTCTATTTTGGCGTCTCGATCAAAAAAGCCAATCAGACAAATGCCTTAATTTTTACGGCGTAGTCGTAGCGATGACATAAATCTCCCATGTTATCCCTATGGGAAAACCGCTAAATCTCTCGAATATCCACATTTTTCTGTTTCAAACTTTGACGAACTCCTCCTAGTGCGTTTTGCCCACCGACCTCAAAATCGGTGTACGTCCTCTAGACAAGTGGGGCATCTAAAGTTATCCAAATTTTAAGGATAGCTTTTAAGGTCTCTGTGCGACGGAGCCTCAAACGTTTCCCAGAATTCTGACTATTTGGCCTTCAGAGTGGCCTATAAACAATAGAGTTTTTCCAAATGACATGATATTTTGCACAAAATTCTAATTTGCCATCCTGATCATAAAAGTATGAGAGACAAAGTCATATTTTGTACGGCGTAACCGTAGCCATGACAGAAATATCCCATGTTATCCTTATGGGAAAATCGCGAAATCCCTCAAATCACCACATTTTTACACTTTAACAAACTCCTCCTAGGGCGATTGTCCGATCAAACTCATATTTAGGGAAAATCATCTATACAAGCGGGGCATCAAAAGCTATCCATATTTTTATTCTAAGTGCTACGGTCTCTGTGTGGCGGACCCGCAAATATATGTCAGAAATGGGAAAACAGCGAAATCTCTAAAATGACCACATTTTTACGCTTCACACTTTAACAAACTCCTCCTAGGGCGATTGCCCGATCAAGCTCATATTTGGGGGAAATCATCTACACAAAGGAAGCATCAAAAGTTAGTCATATTTTGATTCTAAGTGCTACGGTCTCTGTGCCGTGGAGCTGCAAATATACTGTCACAAATGGGAAAAACTCTAAATCTATGAAATGTTCAATTTTATGCTTCACACTTTAACAAACTCCTCCGTGGGCAATAGCTCGATCAAGCTTTACTTTGGGAAATATCATCTACACAAGCGGGGCATCAAAAGTTATCCATATTTATATTCTAAGTGCTACGGTCTCTGTGCGGCGGCGCAGCAAATTTGACTGACACTTGTGTTGATTTGCACTGGATTGGCCATGTCCAATGTGTCTCCGTCTGTCAAGTTCTTTTTTAATTCAACACAATAAGGGCGCCATCTTTATCAAGTCGAAAGCGAAGAGTCGGAAGGCCGGCGGCCCGCGAGGGCCGTTGGATGCCGCTTGCGGCTTTAATTTTACTTGCTTTTCTTGTTTTATTTTATTATGTTTGACCCTACAGTCTTCAAACTTTAGCAGTAATAATAATAGCATTGTTCTTGGATGGAGCAGCTCTATTATTAATGTAAAGTTAGAGCGTCTTACCTGCTTTAACAGCGGGACACCATTGCAGTCTGCCCTAACCGTCCCGCTCCCGCCACAGGTCGGACACGAGCTTGTACTGCGATGACGTGGACATTCGCTTCAGTAAGATGATGAACTCGTGCAAGGTGCTGCAGATCCGCTACGCCAGCGTGGAGCGGCTGCTGGAGCGACTCACCGACCTGCGTTTCCTCTCCATCGACTTCCTCAACACTTTCCTGCACTCTTACCGCGTGTTCACCAGCGCTGACGTGGTGCTGGACAAGCTCATCACCATCTACAAGAAGCCCATCAGCGCCATACCAGCACGGTGAGACCAACGGCTTTAATATCTGTCCGAGGTGGCAATATACACAGAGGTACGTCATATTGTGAGGTTATTTTGGAGTAAACTATGAATATGAAGTATATCGTTTATATAGCAACAAACAGAACTGAACTTTTTTTTTTTTTCTTTTTTTACATTTGTCTGATAAATAAGCTTCAACTAATACCTTTAAAGACATTTCTGGTCAACTGACTATTGTAATACTTGTGTCAATACTCTTCATCCCTACTTAATATTATTTGAATAATATTTTTATCTTTAACTAATCAAATGTTTTTTTCCCCACATTGAAATAATTGAAAATGATACAAATATATATACCTTTTCTTTTGGTTATCTCATAGTGTTTTTGATACAGTTCAGTTGTATATTTTGTGTTTTTCTTTCTCTCTTGTACCTGTTTGGTCCTGGTTTGTGCCCATCTCAAATTTGTTACTGGTCAAGTCCTGCGTCCTGGTCTAATCCTGGTTTAGTTCTAGGTTTTGTCCCAGTTTAGTCACAATTTGAACGTGATGTTTGTGCAAGTGTAAATGCACCACTAAATCTAACGCGTGGCATTTCACACTAAAACAAACTCTAATAAACCATCAGTCGTAAGAGAGCTCAAGCAGTATTTCAAAAACCCACACTTTTGAAGTATGTTGACATTTTACCATAATTCTGCAGATCTTTCAAAAGTCCCCACGAGTGCACTCTTTTCACTGTCAAAACTTTTCATCAACTTTAGCTCATGTGCACGTTGTATTTATGGATGCAGCAGCCGTGATGGTGCAGTAAAAAGGTGGGACTTCTGAGTGTCTGGATGTTATCTTTGCTCTCACACGGACCTGGTGTAGCAGCCCATTATGCCATCCCAGCCGGTTGGAGTGAGGAGGGACCAGAGGCAGCGCGGGGTCACGGCATCCATGTCTCGCTGTCTGTCTTCTGTCCACCATCACAGTTAATTGGGTGCACACCTGCTTCTCTCTCCTACTCTATCCCTCGCTCCTTTTGCCTCTTCTATTTTCTGGCTTTTATTTGCCTTTCCACAAGTCTGACCATCCCTTTCTTTGCTGCACTGTCACCATGGCAACCTTTCACTCTGCGGCAGGACCCCACCCTCTCCTTGTCTTCTCCCTCATTCCCTCTCTCCCATCATCTGCAGCGGCTCTACGCTATTAAATATTGATGGCAGTGTTTTGCACCCAGATCCCGCTTCTCCTGTCCCCTTCATTTTGACTAATTATCTCCCTCGTCCTCACTTATCATGGAAGTCCTTTCAAACTATTTACCTTACCTACATTTTCTCTCTTGTTTTCACTTCACATTATTTGTCCTTATATTTCTTTCATATTGTATCAGTTTTAATTGTCTGTGTGTTCCTTCCTGAATGTTTGTGAGGAGACACAACAAGCCCAGTTTAACGCAATATGGAACTGGAGGCTTCCCACTCGCCCACTCAGAACCAGCAGCAGACACTATGGTGGAATCCACTATAACGCTCTCTCACACCCCGCCCTCCCTGTGATTTCACCCCCATCCTGTGTGTATGTTGGACCTCTTCTCCCCTCGCTCGCTCCATCTCGATATCCCTTTCTTTCTATTCTGTTCCTCTCTCCCCATGTCTCTGTGGGCTTCTCCTGGGCTGGTTGCTGTTGGCAGCACCCGTGCCTCCCACACTGTCACTTGACATGCTATTTATAGGTCTTCAGAGGGGGTGGCTCTTAGTGCAAGGAGGATGCTGTCTTAAACAATGTAGCTTAAATAAAAGAGGCAGGGGCTCCCAAAGAGCCCTGTGGTAAATGTGCTCCCTCCCTACTGTTTTAGTGCAGACACACAGTCCCCTATTTAACCCATTATCCCCTGATGTAAGTTGACATTATGGGAATTTTGATTAAACATTTCAAAAGGCTTAATTTCAGTTAAAAATATGACTCTCCCTTTTGTGCAGTTCCTTGGAGCTGTTTTTTGCAAGTAGCCAGAACAACAAACTCCTGTACGGCGAGCCACCCACGTCGCCTCGTGCCAGCCGCAAGTTCTCCTCTCCGCCTCCTCTCTCCATCACCAAGACGTCATCACCCAACCGCCGGCGCAAGCTTTCTCTCAACATCCCCATCATAACAGGGGGCAAAGCCCTAGACCTGGCCGCACTCAGCTGTTCCCCCAACGGCTATGCAATGCACTCCACTATGTCCCCCTTCAGCAAGACATCCCTCGACATCAACAAGCTCTATGTGTCCAGCACCATGGCCAGCAAAATCCCAGATGAGGGGGAGCCTAAATCTGAAGGCAAAGCTGAGGAGTCTGCCCACAACAAACAAGGTCAGAGTCGTTGTCCAGAGGCAGTTTCTCTGTTTTAATGATCGTTGTGCGTACAGCGACATGAATCTTAGAAGTCCACTATGAGCTGCTTATTTTCAACATGCAGAGCTCCTGCCTTGTTGACTTCAGTGTGCCAATAAAAGGAAAAAGAATAGTTTTTATAATATACATTTAGGTTTGGTGATAGAACACTGAGTGTATTTAACGGAATTGTTTGACACATTAGTACAATAGTCAAAGAGCCTTTGCCTTCTAACAGCATTTTTGTGTGCCATTCTTCTTTTGTGCAGATCTATCAGTGAGAGAGGAGGGTGATGAAGACCCAAGACAGTGTGAAGAGGCTGAAGCAGAAATGTCTCCTCCAAAGTCACCATCAACCCCCAAGAATGTCAAGTCCAAAAACTCTGGTATGAATTTCTGCTGTTAAGTCATTTTAACATTTAAAGGCTCTCAAAGGGGCCTTTATGTTTGCAGCTCAATGCTACACAGGGTCAAATTGACTGAGTAATAGCAACAAGTGCAATGCATAATTAGCAACACCCAATCATCTTCTAGATGAATTTAATTATATACATTCTGCAGATGAAGCGATCACATTCAGGCACCCAAGCACATTTGGAAAACGTGACATATTGAACACCATGAGTAATCAGTGTCGTTGAATACAGCAAACACACAAAGAAACTTATTTTAGTTCTGTCTATGACAAGTGTAACCATGGCCAAATAAGGTGTGGAGGGAAGCCACCCACAGCCTCATGGCCCTCCCCATTGAACTCAGAGAGGGAGAAACCACCCGTAGGTAGTCAAGCACAATACATCCCTAGTGTGCTCTCTTCCCACGGTGCTGGATACAAGGGAAGCCAGTGCTTTGTGGGAGTAGGTGGAAGGAAACCTTGTACCTTAGCAACCATGTGCGTGTACTTCGATGCCGCCCCCATATGAACAGAGAAGGAGGGAGAGCGAAGGAACAAGCATAATATACCTCAAGCCTCAGGACATAATGTGCTGTGGGTCTGTGTTTGTGCACAGTTGCCCTCCGCTGGTCAACAGTGTATTACACCTTCAAACTCATCCACAAACAAATGTTTTTTTTTTAACTGAATTCAATTGTATGTATCACACTATCATCACTGTTATGTTTCCCATAAAATATTTTAGAATTTATTTATCTTAAAATAAAATGTCACCGTCTACACTTAATACCAACCTAACAAATATAATCAAACGATAAATAATATGTTTACAGCCTATAACGTTACATAACATTATATTTTCAGTTTGAATGATATTTTTCCTCCTGAAAGAGATTTGTGTGAATACATTCTTAATAATTGATGTAGGACTGGAGCACTCATCTATGACTTCTAAAATATTAATAAAATAACTCAATGTTTACATCTGTGTGTTTCTATTTGTAGAGTTTTCCCTGTTTTCTTTCAACAACGGTATGGTAGTTTCATCCTGCCGCGAGCTGGATAACAACCGCAGTGCCCTTTCAGCTGCCTCCGCCTTCGCCATCGCTACTGCCGGTGCCAACGAGGGCACGCCGACCAAGGAAAAGTACAGGCGTATGTCGCTGGCCAGCACAGGTCAGTCTCACGCTGTCTTCACAAGATACTGAGCCCTTCCCGAGCCCAATCCACACACGAGTCCGAGTCATGTGATTGTCTGTTTTCAGGTTTTCCTACAGACCAGAGGAATGGAGACAAAGAGTTTGTCATCAGAAGAGCTGCGACCAACAGAGTCCTGAACGTACTGCGTCACTGGGTCTCCAAGCATTCACAAGTACACCATCTTTCAGTTTAACTTCTATCTAACTGGTGTCATTATTGTTATTATGTGAATGCAATGAGGTTTCATTGTCACTGTTCCTCTTTAGGACTTTGAGTTGAACACAGAGCTGAAGATGCGGGTAATTGGCTTCCTGGAGGAGGTGATGCACGATCCAGAGCTCCTGACGCAGGAGAGAAAGGCTGCTGCTAACATCATTAGGTTGGTACCAGATGTGGTATTAGGATAGACATTTTGATTACAGATGAGTTTGTATTTATGATGGTTAAATGTTACTCCAGTGGTCAGCATTTGTCAGAGGTCATGGGTTTGTGTTTTATTTACAATCACAAATGGGCCAGAGAGGGCATCAGACTGTTTTTATAACTCTTTTGAACTTATAAGTCATATCAAAGGCACTTTATTTCTCCCCCCAGGACTCTGACCCAGGAGGACCCAGGAGACAACCAGGTCAGCCTGGAGGAGATTATACAGACGGTGAGGGAAACTCTGTGAAGCCTTGAAAATATGAGTATTGCAGTACAGAATAGTGTTCATATTTTATAACGTGTTGTTCAGGCGATGGAAGACAGTAAGACTGAGCCGTTTGAAAGCCACTCGGCTTTGGAGATAGCAGAACAACTCACTCTTCTGGACCACCTGGTTTTTAAAGCTATCCCATATCAGTGAGTATTGGCATGTGTTTCCTTATTTTATTCAATTTTTAACCCAAAATTTAAAATAGATAGGGAATGAACTGGATTGTGGGATTCTTATTGTCCTGACTATTTCTGCAGGGAGTTCTTTGGTCAGGGCTGGATGAAGGCTGACAAAAGTGAAAGAACACCCTACATTATGAAGACAACCAAACATTTTAATGATGTAAAGTGTTTTTAAAAAATGGATATGAACATAATGCATAATTGGGTGCTACACTTTCCTAAACTAACACTGTGTTCTTTTTTCTTTAGATTAGTAACAGGATCGCCACAGAGATCCTGCACTGGGATGATGTGAACATGAGAGTGGCTGTGATCGAGAAGTGGGTGGCAGTGGCTGATATCTGCCGCTGTCTCCACAACTACAACGCTGTTTTAGAAATCACATCTTCGCTCAATCGCAGCTCTATTTTCCGCCTCAAAAAGACCTGGCTCAAAGTTTCCAAGCAGGTGATTGTGTGTTCTACCGTTCATGAATTCATAAATGTGCAACTTGAACATTACTTTTTTTTACTATGTTCCAGACAAAGACTGTGATTGACAAGTTACAGAAGCTGGTTTCATCTGAGGGACGATTTAAGAATCTCAGAGAAGCTTTAAAAAAGTATGTGGCCAATGGGTCTAAGTATCGACTTTAAATGAAGCCGTATTAACCCATATGGACCTCTGCCTTTCCCAGCTGTGATCCTCCCTGTGTCCCGTATCTGGGAATGTATCTGACTGACCTGGCTTTTATTGAGGAGGGAACACCCAACTACACAGAGGACAACCTGGTGAACTTCTCCAAGATGAGAATGGTAAAACCATAATTGTTGACAAGTTTGTAATTAAGTTTATAGAAATAGTTTAACTTACCTACATCACAATTCTTTTGTAGATTTCACACATCATCAGAGAAATACGTCAGTTTCAGCAAACTGCTTACAAAATTGATCATCAACCAAAGGTTAGATTTTCTTCATTCGTTCTCTTTTTCTTGTTGCTTGTTTTTTGGTTGGCTGTAATTTATACAAAGTATAGAGTGTTATATACTCGATGAAAGTTGATTGTGTTGTATGGTTAAAGGTTGCAAAGTACCTGCTGGACTGCAGTACGGCTCTGGATGAGGAAAGTCTGTATGAAGCATCTCTGAAAATAGAGCCCAAAACTGCATCATGAAGATGAATGCTGTGTCTACCTTCAACCCAAAATACTTAGTTTGCAGCTTATTAGCTTCACCAAATGGACGAATAAACATAATACAACATGTCTGCAATAGCCTATATTGTTTCTCAATACTGCTTAAGACTAGTTAAGTTAAAGTCTTTTAGAAACCTGTACTTTATGTTGCTGATCACAATATTGATGGAAATGAAACACATAACGCAGACTCACTTGTGTTGCAGACACGGTGTGTTAAGTTATTGTGCTCTAATAACCTAATGCCGGAGATGACATCATAATGTACATATTATATTATTTGTATTGATCACAATAGACTGTGCTCTTCTAGTCTGTGCTCCCTAATGGACCTGTTATGTACAGTTGTTATTAGAAACCTGGTTAGTCCTACAGAGGTTTTATTTATTTATGGAGAGTAAATATCAATTTAATTTGAAACAAGAGCAAATACTTTTATGTTCTGTTTATTTAGTCCTGAGGGGAAAGTGCAGTATACAGAAACATAGAGCTCACGATTAAAGCTACTTCTTATATTCAAATGCTTACCAGCAGCATCAGTTTCAATTTGACAATGTGATAATTTGTTTAAAACAAGCTTTGCATTTGAAAGCTTTATTCTTTGACAAGTTCAAATATGTATGTTTTATGTAAGCACGGAACAAAAAGGCTTTACAGCCAAACTAATGCTGGGTCTATATTTTTGTTTGAACAAAAGTGTTTTCATGTTTTGCTTTTCCAGTGGGCCACATGTTGTATATATATATACTGTATAAGCACCAGATAATGTATGTAGCAATTACTCCCAACATTGAGCCACTTTAGAAAGTTGAATTCATAGATAATGGGGGGATTTTTTTTTCCTTTTGTTAACCCTCTTTGGTCAGTGCATTATGATTTTGCCTTATCACAGAATCGATTATATATACACAGTTTTAAAAAAAAAAACTATTTTGTTCTACAAATTGCCAATGAAACTAAAGTATGTGCTGTGTACAAATTGTACAGGCAGTCTGAAGCTTTTCCTAACGTGCAATGTGTTGAAAACATACATATCTCTTGAAATGTGTTATCCTTATGATTGTTCAACTCTTTCTATGTACTATACTTTAAATCAACTTATAAGTGTAACACATTCTGTATCCTGTCTATTCAGATGTTTCAGCAGGAGCTATAGTAGTAATAATGTGTTTATTCTTTGAATATTTATATGTATTTTTTACTGGCTTTGTATAGAAAAACTAAAGCTTGAGTGGCAGGCATGTGCCACTTTGACGTGTTGAAATCAGATCTATATAGAGCAGTATGTGTACTGTATTTAACTCTCTCCTTGCACACAAATCCTACCCTCCACAGGCACATCTGATGTTTGCAGTGAGCAATACCCAGTGCAATGACCAGTATCTTTAACTCTATCTCAACAGCTTGAGTAGTATTTCCAGTTTTGTACAAAAGTGTATTCTTTCCTGATTACCTCTTGTTAATAAATCTATTCTTTCTCAGGGGGAGAAGTGCTTACTTATGTTGGCTTGCGCTTGATCGAGAAACACAGCAACTAACACGTTTTAAGAAATAATAGGTATATATAACTGATATATAGGACAATCTCTTTTTCTTATACACACTTTGTTATCACTGCAAATTATTTTGAAATTGTGACACTCATGTGAATAAAAAGAAGTATGTGATATGTGTTTCATTTTAAAGGAGATAATAATACAATGCTTTGTTTAGCTTTCTTACAGCCCATTTACAAAAGACAGAATCTTACTCAATCAGCAATCAAATGGCAATAGGGTGTGAGCGTTTGTTAGAGCCCAGACCTCCTGACTTTGTGTCCTTGGGCAAAGCATACTTCGCCCACCTTGCATGTGGAGGGATTATTTTAAAATGATCACTCACGCAAATGTGAATTTAAACGTTACCATTGTCTGTATACGTAGGAGCATTAAATAACCATGTTGTTGAGTCTATTTCTACCACAAGAGGGCGACATTTCAACACTTAAAGAAACGCCCCCAGTTTGACTTCAAAGCCAATCACGTGCCGAGTTGCTGTTGCACAAGGCTCACGGACGGGGCGGGCGCACAGAGCGGGAGTTGTGACTTATCTAAGCTCCTCGTGGCGGGTCTGCGGTGTTTGTGTGTTTGTGTGTTGTGTGTTAGTGCTGCACCAGAGCTCATCTTCACCCAAGAACTCAGAAGGGACGGAAATGCCAACCAAACGCAGCAAACAAGAGCTTATCAAGCCAGTGAGTTAAAGCCTTTAGCCTTATGGCGTTTGACAGTTGACTGCGGGTAAAGATGCTTTGCGTTTCACAACAAAAGTTTAAGTCTGGCGGTAATGTAACACTTGGATACCAACCGCCATGAAACAACAACAACAACAACAACAACAACAAAATGAGCCCTTAAAGTTTCCTTTTTTAAAATTATTTCACTTTGTAGGACGTGACTCCAGACAACCCGGTAAGACGGTCAACTCGGCGAAACCTGGTCCCTAAACGTCTTCAATATTCTCCAGAAGAAGTGGAGACTCCACGAAAGAAAAGGGTGCGTTCCCAAAGGGTTTTAGTCATAGTATGTAATGTTCACTTACCATAAAGTTCACAGTTTCTTGTTCCTCCACAGAGAAGCGATGCACACACTGAAAACACTTCAAAGCACAGCAAAACTGCAGAACCAAAGAATGGAGAACTTTCAGCCTATGAACTGGAGCGTCTCGAAAACATCAAGAAGAACCAAGAGTTTCTGTCTTCTCTGAACATTTTTGAGGTGAATATCACAAAGTCTAATACTGGAGTTAACTGCAACCGAACTGCATCCAACCAACCATCTATCGTTTTGTTAGGTTTCAGAAGAATTGAATCAGTCTGCGCGACCCAAACCCACACAGAAGGGACTCAAGAAGTAAGAGAGAACAATAACACTCTTGCACAGTTTATCACTTTAATACACGGACACTTTCTTCCAGGTCACCGCCTGTTCAGCGCCAGGTGCTTCCCCCTCGCAGGTCCCAGCGACTCCAGAACATCGCCCCTGTCAAACTGGCCGAGCCCGAAATAACAAACGAACGCCTGGACACGGTTTGTATTGTATTGTATTCACTCGCATCTCATCCGTTAGTGTTTTCATTGTCAATCATAACACTTTCTTTTCATTTTCAGACAATCAAAAAAACATCCGGCCCTCTTCTCATGGACCCAGTCAACATGAGCGAACCCCAACTTCCTGAGCAGCTCCGGGAGATTTGGACCGAGGTGAATATGGTCAGAGATCGTCGAGGCGAATTCCATCGATGTAAAGTAAAATAACGCCTTTTACTTTCTGTGATTTCATCCGCAGTGTGCGCCAAAAAAAGGAAACAAACGAGTGGACCTGAAACGGTAAGATCTGTTTATTTACTCGCGACACAGAGATGTGACATGTTGGAGTTCGACGACGTGTTGGAGCTCGACGACATGTTGGAGCTCGGCGACATGTTGGAGCTCGACGACATGTTGGAGTTCGACGACGTGTTGGAGCTCGACGACGTGTTGGAGTTCGACGACATGTTGGAGTTCGACGACGTGTTGGAGCTCGACGACATATTGGAGCTCGGCGACATATTGGAGCTCGGCGACATGTTGGAGCTCGACGACATGTTGGAGTTCGACGACATGTTGGAGTTCGACGACGTGTTGGAGCTCGGCGACGTGTTGGAGCTCGGCGACATGTTGGAGCTCGGCGACATGTTGGAGCTCGACGACATGTTGGAGTTCGACGACATGTTGGAGTTCGACGACGTGTTGGAGCTCGACGACGTGTTGGAGCTCGACGACGTGTTGGAGCTCGGCGACATATTGGAGCTCGGCGACATATTGGAGCTCGGCGACATGTTGGAGTTCGACGACATGTTGGAGCTCGGCGACGGGTTGGAGCTCGGCGACATGTTGGAGCTCGACGACATGTTGGAGTTCGACGACGTGTTGGAGTTCGACGACGTGTTGGAGCTCGACGACGTGTTGGAGCTCGACGACGTGTTGGAGCTCGGCGACGTGTTGGAGCTCGGCGACATGTTGGAGTTCGACGACATGTTGGAGCTCGGCGACGGGTTGGAGCTCGGCGACATGTTGGAGCTCGACGACGGGTGAGAGCTCGGCGACGGGTTGGAACATGACGACGTGTCCCTTTTGCTCTCGAAGGTACCGCGCCGCACTCTCCGACATGACGATCACACCGGGCAGCGTGGCGAAGGTGGTGAAGGATCGCATCTTCGCCGCCGCCTTCCACCCTCACTCGAGCGGCGTGTTGATGGCGGCGGGCGACAAATGGGGCCGAGTCGGACTTTGGAGCTTGGTGAGGACTTAACTCGCTTAAATGTTAATACAGAGCAGTTCGTTAAGTTTCCTCCTTCTTGTTTCGCGCCCGCAGACCGGCGCCTGGGGAGACGACGGCGTGCTCTTGTTTGAGCCGCACTCTCGCCCGGTCACTTGCATGGCGTTCTCCTCGGCGAACCCCACGCACTTACTCAGCACCAGCTACGACGGCTCGATGCGGCACATGGACGTGGAGAAGGCGGTCTTCGACGACGTGAGGGTCTTTTTGATCGGCTCCGTGAAGCTTGGACCTACATCCAGACCTCTCCATTTATTTCCCTGTCGTTTTTCTCGTTTTAGGTCTACGAAGTGGACGACGGGCTGAAGACGTTCGACTTCCTGTCACACGACGGCATGGGTCTCGTGGTCGGGACTTGGTTTGGAGACGTGGCGGTGGTCGATAGGCGGACCCCGGGGTACAGTTTGCGTTCCAGTGTCAGTTACCGAGGGGCTGATTCTCAAACTTAATCTGTGTTTTGTTGTGTTTTTTCCCACAGAAACACTCACGAGTCGCTCCACACTCTGGACACAAAGACCGTTCGCTGCGTTAGCGTTCACCCTTTACACAAGCAGTACATTGCTGTAGCAGAGGGCCAGTATGTACCTATTTTTCTGTCTTTTTTATTTTTTTTTATTCAATCCAGATGAATAATTGTTTGCCATCTGCAGGGTGGTGAATGTATATGACAGTCGGTTTCTGAAGCAGTCTAAATCCGCACCCGTTTGCCAGCTCCGGGGCCACTCCAAAAGTATAACCAGTGCTTATTTCTCCCCCGAAACTGGTAATCGCATTCTCACCTCCTGCATGGACGACCACATAAGGTAAGAAACTAAAACCTCTATAAGACGCTGCGGTAACCTTCACACGCATGTCAACATCTTTTATTTTGACAGGATTTATGACACCTCTGCCACCAATAATGCACTTTTACTCAAAACCATAAGGTACAGCGCTCACATTAAATGAAGCCAAATAGCTCTGTCTAATTTTGTCGCGTTCTTTTCTCAGACACAACATGCAAACCGGGCGGTGGCTCTCGAAGCTGTCCGCCGTGTGGGACCCGAAGCAGGAGGACTGCTTCGTGGTGGGATGTCTGTCCAGGCAGCGATGTGTGCAAGTGTACCACGAGAGCGGGCAGCTCCTGCACAGCTTCTCAGACGAGGAGAACCTGAGCACCGTGCAGTCAGTCGTGGCCCTCCACCCGTCCAGGAACGTCCTCATGGGGGGAAACTCGTCCGGTCGACTGCACGTCTTCGCTGAGCGTGCCGTGTGTCTTTGAATATTACATTCCGTATTTTTCTGTTTACAAATATAGAATATACTTTTCTTTTTTATTCAAAGATGTTGTCATATTTTTACTTTTATTTGTTCTCCGTATTAAATTAAATATATTTTATTCAAATTGTTATTCATTTTTCCCCTCTAAACTGTTCTAAACCCTTTTTAAAGATAGAATTACAAAAACGTTGTCAGAAACCTCGACATGTTTTTTGTATGAGGCATTCCACGGGTCAGTTGTGATTATTTTTACAGTCAAGATGTTTGACTTATTTAGAATTGTCAAAATAAAGATCAATTCTCTTACTTGGCTTAATTCCAGAAAAGTAATTGTAGGTTAGGGATGTTGGCAAATTGCTTTGCTGTTTTTTTTATCAGGGAAGGGAATGACACAAAATATATTAAAAATCACCCAATTAATGAGAATTTTCCTTCATTCTCGTCCAACACATTTGTCTTCTTCAAATTTGAGACCAGCTTTATGAATCTGAATGACAAAAACAGGCAGATAAAAAGTACTTTCTATAAATTTAGATTTGTTGTTTTTAATTGTATTGAATTAAAACACTTATATTGCTTCCGAAATAGTCACTCGTGGTATTTTTAATCATTACATTCATGTAGTGATTAAAAAGTTACAATTATCAATAAACTTACGTCATAAGGCGCTGGTACAGCTGGCAGCCCGGTGTAAACGCTCTCTCTTCTTTCTCACACTTATTGTGCTTTATCTCCTATATTTTGTAAATATAGTTAGTATATTTTTTCTATTTTACTGTACGATAGGGACACGCGCTGGAATAGTTTTTTAATTCAACTGTTTTTGACTTTTTTCGGCTGGATTTGAGCGTTTTTCGTTGCGTTCGTTGTGTTGTTGTGACGTGAGCTAGCTCCGAGCGAGCCCACCAGCCCCCCCCCCCCCCCCCCCCCCGCGCCCTCCGGCCGCGCTAAAGTACGGCGTGACGTCGGTACACGTTTATATACACGTTTATATGAAAGAGGAACTTCACGAACGATCGGGACATGCACTGGAATCGCTTTAAATTAACTTGTTTTGACTTTATTCGGCTGGATTGAGTGTTTTCGTCGTGTCGTTGCGATGTGTCTTGGCTCTGAGTCCCCCGGCTCCGGCCCCGCCCCCCGGCCCCGCCCCCCGGCCCCGGCCCCGCCCCCCGGCCGGCGCCGTACCGCGTTTCCACAAAGGAGGAACTCATGAAACTGCGGAGAACAGTCGTCTTACCCGGAGATCGTCACGTTATCCCGTCGCAATACTGACCTAACCTAATACTGATGTGCAATTCTGTCATATGTGCAATTGCTGTTGGAATTCATGTGCAATTCATGTGCAATTACTGTGAAATTCATGTGCAATCTATGTGCTGTCGTGACACATATTCATGTGCAGTTACTGTCGTGATCACATGCAATGGTATTTATTTATTTGTCTATGGGAGTTTTTATTTATTTATAGGAGATCTACTGAAAGTGTTTTTCAGACTTCCTATAAGTGATCTGTTCTTCTGTATCTACCTCTGTATCTACCTGCGTTGCACCAATGAAATTTCCCCATGTGGGACAATAAAGGAATATCTTATCTTATCTTATCTTAAACTAAATCATGTTGACATCTCTATTTTTGATGTTTCTTTGGGCCAGTGAACAGTGGAGTCTGAGGTTATCGATGAAAACATCCAAAAGGTACAATAAAAGATCCTGTCCAACATTTCTGAATTCATCTTTCAGGTTCATTGAATATTCTACCAAAAATCTCCATATCAACAGCACGTATATTTCCTTAAACATGATGTCTATTCATGAGTCATGTTCACAGAGAGATCATGTTAAACCATTCAGGTGTTCAGTCACTGTCGTACAAATGTGGAGTAAAATCAGGTTTGAATTTTAAAAATGGATTTGAAAAACAAGCTATAAAATAATGACAAATAAAATATAAACATAAGAGATTCATAGTTCATCTATTTTCATGACATCGGGGTATTCAATATATACATTAATTTATATATAAGTCTGAAGGATAAAGTCTGAAGTATAAAGTCTAAAGAATAAAGTCTGAAGTATAAAGTCTAAAGAATAAAGTCTGAAGTATAAAGTCTGAAGTATAAAGTCTAAAGAATAAAGTCTGAAGGATAAAGTCTGAAGTATAAAGTCTAAAGAATAAAGTCTGAAGAATAAAGTCTAAAGAATAAAGTCTGAAGTATAAAGTCTGAAGTATAAAGTCTAAAGAATAAAGTCTGAAGGATAAAGTCTGAAGTATAAAGTCTAAAGAATAAAGTCTGAAGAATAAAGTCTGAAGTATAAAGTCTGAAGTATAGGCGGTCTAAATGTTGTTGTTGTTTTATGGCAGTTGGTATCCAAGTGTTGCATTACCGCCAGACTTTATTCTTTAGACTTAATTTTCCAGAGTCCTGCTTTATTCCAGGGAGACTCTTCTTCATCTTCTTCTCCTTCTTTGATGTTCGGTGCTTCCGCCGTACAGCTTTATTCTTTAGGCTTTATTCTTTAGGCTTTATTCTTTAGGCTTTATTCTTTAGGCTTTATTCTTTAGGCTTTATTCTTTAGGCTTTATTCTTTAGGCTTTGATATTTCCACTGATGTCGTTGCTTGGCAGCCGTGCATCTATGAGACTGGGTGGAGGACAGGAGACCACCCCCACCTCCAGTTCTTCACTCTGATCACTCTGGTTCCCCAAAAGTAGACCTCCATCACTCAGACTCCCATTTAGCGCCTTTAGCCTGTTTTCTATTCCTGCCCAATCAAGCTCTTTTGTTCCAAGGAATCTTCCTACAGCTTTAGCAACGATCCTGATCCTTTAAGTCTGAAGAATAAAGTCTAAAGAATAAAGTCTAAAGAATAACTGAAGAATAAAGTCTGGCAGTGATGTAACACTTGGATACCAGCCGCCATAAAACACCAAAGAAGTATTTAGAAACATGTATTTAGCCTATTAAGTAAAAATATACATTTATATTGCTCTTCTGGGTAGTTTTGACACTCCATTTAAGTGTATTGTCCAATCAGAGCGCTCCTTCATGGAGACTAAACTAGAGGAACAAGCATAGAGGTTGTGTTCACAGTGTGCGTTACCATGGTGACGCTACGTAACTAACTCAATCTCTTTTCAGGATAAACAAACTGAAGCACGTGTGGCACACGCCGGTCTCACACTGCGTGCATTCAAATAATGGAAGAACATTAATCATTAGCCTGGCCATCCAGTTTAATGATATTTATACACAGAAATTGTAATTTTTGTTTTTATTACAAATTTAAAAAGTAAGTTCATTATCAACAGGACAGGAAAATGAGGCAATTTCTATCTTCCCTCCGACAGGAAAGCTAATGTGAAAACTGAGGTTAAAAATGACTAAGGTGACTTTTTTCTTAATTGATGAATCAGCTATTATAAGTTTAGGTTTTAGATTTGTTTTAGGCCGTGGCTGCAGAGCCGCGGCGCGGTCAAGTAGCCCAGCAGTTTCAGGAGCCGCGGCACTGCCATAGAGCCTCATGGCTATTTTAAGGGAGTGTCTACAGAGGCGCGGCTCTGCAGCCACGGCCTTTTTTTTTAAATAACACGAGACACATATTGGCTAAAAATGTTAAATATTGGACAATATTTGTGTTGAAATTGCTTAAGCAAACGTTTGTTATTGCTCAAATGACTTTTATTTCATTTTAATCTGAGTTAAATATACAAAATGCATGTGAATCTACATCTCATTCTCCTTTTAGTTGCTACATTTATTTGAAACCATGCAGCACCACATGAAAGTTTTATTAATTCCTATCAATAGGCTTTCACATGAGAGACAACCACAATTATTTGTTTGTTATAGCTTCCAAAATGACATGTGATAGTTCAATACATAATGGTAGGCACTGCACATTTGGATTTAACATTTGAAATCATGTTTCTGCAGCTGACATGGCCACAAAGCAAACTGCAGTACTGTATGGAGTTACACCTGGAACATGAGCGCGACCCTCTCCTACACTATAGAACCCATTTCGATTAAGTTTTACAACTAAAGTGTTGTAAACATTGTATAATAATAATAATACTAATAATACTGAAAACGTGTGTGTTGTGCCCAGCATTTTCTTTGGTCGGCATGACAATGACTGCAGCATGATGTAAACACACTTTCCTTAGGCTATTACTCACTTGTAGGTGAGTGAAAAGGATTGTGTCTGTCACTGTAAAAGAGTTTATTACACGATGTCACTGAACTGTAAAGAGTCTGAGTCAATGGCTCAACTAAGGCCTGTACAGGAAAATGCAAGGATAACGGTTATTGTTGGGACATAGTTCTATGTGCTTCATAAATTAAGCAATAATGGTTCTGTTTGATGTAAATAATGAAGAATACTGTAGAATATACTTCAAAAATGAGTGAAACGTGATGTAGTATTTAGCACTTAACTGCTACTGCTCAAAGACTACCTGCATTGCCTATATCTGTACAAAGCAAAGATAAATGATCACAATCAAAGCTTTATGTGCTACCTTTATACTGGGCTTATAACCACACATAGAACTAAATACTGAACAAAATGTCTACCATGAGTAAATACTTGAACTATCAGTTTCATATTTGTTTGTAACCAACAGACACTCAAACAGCTTTCACTCCAACATAATGTCGTCTGTTTAAAAGACACATGACAACACAAAAACATGAATTATTACAAAAATAAAGGCAACTATTTTAGACAGCTCTCTGTGATCAAATTAAGTATTATCTTATGACAGTGAAAAAATAAAATACTTTAAATCCACCAAAATGTTGAAAGTAAAATGTGAGCTTCAACATTATATCTGATGTAATAAAATAAGTAGATTCCTCATGCCCAGTGGCTGTAGGTCATTATGTCTTTCTTGTAAAATGTGATTTGACACAGGGTTGCTGATAGTTTACAGTCTATAGGTGTAAACTTTAGTTAGTCTCTACTTGGTGTCAGTTGCTGATGATGAAGCCGCCCATCCACCTCAGCTTGCAGGCAAACCAGCGGCGCAGGGGACAGAAATACTCAATGTGGAATTGCTGAAACTCAGGAGTCTTGCGGATGTCTCTGAGGAAGGCAATGTCCAGGTCCGACTCAGTGAGCATAATGAGGAGCAGCAGAAGAGCAAAGAGCAGCCCAATGGTGACCAAGAACAACCGCAGCACACTCAGGACGAACTTGTGGAGGTCCTCCACCTCACTGTTTGTTGTAGCTTTGGTGCTTCCTGCCTGCAGTCCTCTTCTACCTGATCTGGCCTGTGCGGCCTGGGCCTCTGAGGAGGCCCTAGCAGCTGACTCCTTCTCCTCATCAATACTGCAGGGGGCACCATTCAGATGGCGAGCTGCAGGTATTTCCACCCCGTGGTCCGCGATGGGAGTGGGCAGCACACTGTCTGAGGGACTGTAGGTCTCATCAGAGATGACGGCTGATGTACTGGCCTCGCCCCCATCCACCAGCTGACCCCGAGACGACATGAAGGATTCACCATGGGACACTGAGCGCACAGGTGTGGAGTGTGCACTGTCACGGAGGGACTCCAGGCCTGCAACAGCACACAGGAATGTTGATGCAATTACATATTATGTCACAGAAATAGGGACAGGATATAGTTTCACGATATATTTTCAGAATTTTTTGCAGTTTGGACCATGACTAGATTCAAACTTCATCTTCTTTTCCCTCCAAAAAAATGTTTGTAGCAGAAAAATACATTTTATATCTCTGAAACACTCTCAATAACAAAGCTTTTGTCTTGGCCAAGGCAAATACTGTTC
This sequence comes from Eucyclogobius newberryi, assembly GCF_026437365.1. Taxonomy (NCBI): domain Eukaryota; kingdom Metazoa; phylum Chordata; class Actinopteri; order Gobiiformes; family Gobiidae; genus Eucyclogobius; species Eucyclogobius newberryi. Next base: position 24,196,220 of record NW_027316167.1, on the reverse strand, counting down.
ATAAACAAAAGACTCACTGAACTACAAAACTAAAGCCAAGTTTACCTCCAGAAGCAGCAGAGTTTCTGCAGCCATGGCCTCGTGGGTGAACAGTCGTTTTGGATGAGACTCTCAGGTTCCGTCCATAATTTCCACTAGCTTCATTTGGGAGCAAAGGAAAGACCCCGACTCCTTTACCCAGAAGCCTCGGCCCTAGAGCCAGCACACGCACCCTGACATCTCGGTAACAGTGGTTGATCATACGCAGGTGAACATTCACCTTGGTCTGGATCCGGATCAAGCACTTAACCATATTCTACTGTTTTGTTCTTGTACCAGCTTCTTGATGTCTCACTGCTTTGTGTTGGGAGTGAACGCGTAGTCTGCTGTCACAATAATCCTGCCCACCTCGCCCCCTCCCGCATCAACTGTTACACACGGCCAGGCCCTGACAGCAGGAGCTATTTTCAGCCTGTTATTCTATTAGCAGTGGAAATACTGTGGTAGACAGGGACAAACTTGGGGTCCATTGTTGTGTTGTGCTGAGAGGAGTATGACTTATTCAGTTCTGTCTGTAGAAGGACTCACAGCTGCAGCTTTTTGTAAAAGGGTAATGGTCTGCAGGAGGAGGTGCCCTTTTAAAACTGACAGCAAGAATTTTGTGGCCACAGACGTTGGTTTGTATAGACCAGTAGTGGTAGACTGAATATGTCACATTAGGAGGTGTCTGAGGTGCTGAAGTTACCACTAAACATGATGACCGCTCACGTTAGTGTTTACCTTCCATGATGGAGATATGCACCGCTCTCCGCCTTGTTCTCGGCACACTGGTGAGTCGAGGTCCATGGGTGATGGATGGGCAGCTTCGGCTTGGGACCATCCCAGCCCTGGACAAAACAAATGTGTGTTGTAGTTACTACAATATAATTGCTCATAACAATTGAACTCTGGGTTTAGCCTAACTTAATGTATTTAATACAGTCACATTATCCATACATTAACTCTGCAGTGGACATGCTGAGATGTTGTCGCTTTAAAATGTCTTTGTCCTGATGAATCTAGCTGTTATCATCTGAGGCATTTAACTCTTTCTTATTTGCTTTGTGATTGTGAATTCCATATGGTCACTTATTACTCACCTGTGAATCTCAGGAGGATCCCTCTTTATCCTGGCACTTTGTTCCATGACCTCTTTTGCAACCTTTCCACTGCAAGAACAACAGTCATTATCTTGATTTTTATTGTGTGATACTTTAGTGCAATAATATTTAGGGAATACCTGTATCTAAAACGACTACCCTTAAAGAAGACATTACTACTTGACACAGTGCGGACTTGACTGGACTTCTCCAACCTGGATAAATATAACAACTAATGAGCTGAGTTTACCAAACATGAATCTATAGATTTTACAGTTTTAGTTAAGACTCACTTGTAGAAAGCCTGATTCTCTACTCCACACTTCCACAGATGTTTACAGGCCTCAGGTGTAGGTGCAAAGTATGTCAGTATTATCTTTCTCTCCTGTAAAATTGTGAATGTAATATCACTAAAACACCACACAGTACACATATGACATTGGATGAGTAGCAGCCTACTTTAAATCAAATTACACATTTACTAAATCCAACTCACCTCTGTCTGATTTGCATATATATGAAATGTCTTTGCTTCAAACTTGAGTTTGGTTACCTCATCCCTGTTTGAAATGTAGAGGCACGTACATAAAACAGTTAGAGCAAGAACTCAAATATCAAACACACGCACTCACATTTTGTAAAGGAACTGTAGGAAGTAGGCCTATGGAATCCTTTTTTATTCAGTAGCACATTTTTACATTACATAATCATTACATACAATTATCATAGTTATAATAAATATCATACTTCAATCATTCACAATAAAAACAGAGAAAAGATTCAGTTGAAGTCATCAGTACAAGTACATTTCGACTCTCATCCAAGAGTCATTCTCAGTCTGTGGATCTAGTCTGGGATTCTCTTATTCAACAAAAATGCCCTCCATAACTCTTCTTTCAAACCAGCTCTTCTCCTTCTTAGAATCTTCACCTCAAAAGAGAGGTTTGTGGCTTTCAGATGATGCACGGCACTCTGTGCCTCAGACTAGATTCGCAGATTGAGAATGACTCTTGGATGAGAGTCAAAACGTTTTGTCCGGATGACAACAAATGTATCTTTTCTACAATGGAACACTCCAGGACAATGAGGGATTACACCGATTAATATAAACATGTTATTGTGTCTTAAAAGCAGGAGTAGTTTTGCTCTCACCATGTGAGGAAGTGAATCCTTCTGTTTCCTTGCAGCACAGTGAATCCAAATGGAGTGAAAGCCAAAAAGGCTGGGTTCCCAGAGACATCCTAGTAAACATGGTAAATAGGAATTTCAAAAACAATTCAATGACCAAAAACATATTTTTGCTAAAATGACCTTGCAGGGATGAGGATCCACTCCGTAGGTCTCCAACATCTGGGCTTTCTGTAAGAAGTTCAGTTCAGACACTTCTGGAGTCTGACCTCTGTGGACACACATCAATTCAATAAAACTCAGGCAAAACGTAATTACTATGATTATGATTTGATATTGAATAAAGTATTTGTATGTTGTGTGTACATTAAACGTAATCACGTTGTTTTGAAAATCTCCACTAGATGGCAGTATGGTATTAATCCAACATTTGTCCTCCAACGTGAGCATGTCACCTTGACTGGAGGCTAGAACAGGCTCTTTAAAGACCTGACCTGCACATAACCTCAGAAACATCACCTCAACATCACCTCATCCCTGTAATTATAACGGTGAGACTGGCCACACTGCCGTCCGGCCCGAGCACACTATGTTCTTCCACTGCCGAAGACGTGTAGTGTGAGTGAGGCCTTTATTTGGAGTGTGGCAGGACTGTTGTCACCATACATCAGCTCCGTCTTGTGGATCTCAGCAATACGCCGCTCCAGCTTTTCCGAGTGCTTTGGGAAGAACTGGAACTTGGAACAGTAGCCCTCTGGGTGTTTTCCAGGGTCGTAGTCCCCAATCTCCGCTAATAGAAGTCACATATGTTACAACCAAGATTCCATTGAAAAATCATGAAACAAGAAAGAACTCTGAAAAGTACACCATAAAATCAACAGACTAACGAATCTTCACTCATAGACCTATGCATGGTAATATAATAAGATAAGATAAGATAAGATAAGATATTCCTTTATTGTCCCACATGGGGAAATAATAGACAATCCTTTTGCCTTTTGAGTTGTACCTTGTAAGATATACGCTGCAAGCAGTGCAGCATCAGATGTCTTGCAGAGCAGTCGCCCGTGGTAAAGGTCCCGCTTCACCTGCAGGAAGACTAGGTATCTGTGGAGCATGGATGCAGAAACACTTGAGCCTTTAATCAATACAGTTTATTTGTAAAAAAGCCTTTTGGGAATAATAATGTTTCACTCTTGATACAGTCACAGCCAGATCCATTTAGGGACCAAATGGTAAACTAAACTAAATTAACAACTACTTAAATATGATTGCTGATCTCTTCTGAAGTCCACAGGGGCTGAGTCAGTCTTCTGGCTCGCCACCATCTTAATTTCTCCTGCCAGCATCTGTCACAGAAGTCCGTGGCACGGCTCCAACAAGGCAAAAGCATATTTCTATTTCGTTTGGCAACACTTTAAAGGAATAGCCAAAGCAAATGTGCCTCCGTGTGATTTCTGTATTGATTTGCCGTAGTGTTTTATTACATCAGATGCCGTTCTTGCCAGCTGAAGGGCATCGCTGCATTTCATGAGATGCTGCACATGTTCTGTGATACCAGTGGCTTGGTTGCATGTATGTGATACCCTACAAAAAAAAGTATACCCCTGCACAGATGTTTAGTTTACAGCAGATGCTTTAACTGTTTTACATCAACAGAAAAGAACAAAACAAAATTGTATACTGAATGTGAATAGTCGTAACAATTATTGAAATACTGTATCCACATAGCGAAAGTGAGGTTTGTTTGATCCTGGCTTGGGCCCAGTTGGAAACCTAAAGTACATTCTGTTTGGTCTTGTTCTAGTCTGGTTTAGTTCCACATCCTTAACCCGTAGTGCGTCTGTAAATGATTGATGGACTTATTGGAAAATGCGGTAAATGGGATTGCATGATTTCACATAGTCTTAAAATGACTGGGAAATGTGATTTTCCACGGTTGCTGTTGCTTGTGTTATACTTCTGCGCCTCCAGGCCGAGCAGAGGCAGATGCAGTAGCTCTCCTTCAGCGTCAGTCTGTTATATCAAGAAGAGCCGGATTGCGAAAAAGAGATTCCTATATTGCATGGCAACCAGTGAAGGATGTGATTTATTTGGATAGAAGCGCTCACTAGCTCCCTCCGACTGGCTCTTTGCAGCAGTTTGTTCAGCTGTCAAGGACACAGCACATGGAGGAGGAGAGGGGCTTAACAAAAACACGTCTTAAAGAGAAGATGACGATGAGCTTCAGACTGTACATGCCACACACTGTCCTCTTTGCCACATTCTGACTGGAAAACGTGAACGCCATGTTGTTTGAGGAGATAGTTGAAGACAGTCATCAAATTATTTAACAGTCATGAATGAGTAACTAGCTTTTCAATAATGTAAGATTACAACAAATTACTCATCCAAAGGAGAACTACAGGCTTCTCAGTCCATATAAAGCATCTGCTCTGGATCCTGGAGGTTATCAAGTGATTATTATATTATCTTGTACTGTTTCATTGTGAGCAGTTTGTATTACATTGCAGTTGATAGTGAAGCTAAGTATTTCTATTTTTCTATTTTTTGTTATGGAACAATTACTGATTTGTCCTCAACCATGCAATGTTGGGACAATAAGATGTTGGTGAAAAGTATTTTGGACAGTTTTTCGAGACCACAGACCAAAGCTAAACCAGAACATTATTAAACAGAAAGTCTCATAACATGTCTGACCTGGTTATTTCCTCTTTGAGGGCAGCAGGATCTGGCGGGTAGAACTTTACCCGCAAACACATAGTGAACGGAGGCTGAGCTGGAAAGAGATGGAATTACACATGGTATTATTGACTAGTGAATAACATTTGTAAGGACACATATTGATAAACTTACACTTCATTTGTTTGGCAATTGATTTGCTAAACTCCAACCAGTGCTGAAAGAGAAAAGAAAAATGAAAGCCAATCATCTCTAATTATTCAGTTGCTGAAACTGAAAATGTGTATTTTTTAGCTGCAGATGATTATTCTGAATCATTTCAGGCTTCTCCCCAACAGAGGTGCCACATACAGAGAGATGAAAGCTGTTGTGAGGATAATGATGAGCTGAACTCAGTGAGGCTGAACCTACTGTAACCACCAAAGTCACATCAGAGAAAGTGTCACATTTAATTATGTTAAATATCTGAAAGTATTTATACTACAGCTGATTACACTTGTGAGATTTCTGTAGTGTACACTTGACGAGCTCAAATTAATACATAAAATACAGATTTTTGTTACAATATAGTGAGTTCTAGGATATTGTCACATACTAATACGCATACGACTCAATAATCATTTTTTTAAATATATTTTTTTGTATTATAGGTAATTGTAAGTGTGTTGCTTGTACTGATCACTAAAACAGTACAGTAATTACATTATATAAATACATCCCGGAGACACCTGTCACGCTGGTAATGTCAAATAAATAAAGTGTCTGGAGTGTCTGCCAGTGTGGCCCAGTAGATTTAGTTTTCCATCTTGCGGATCACTAAGCACGGACAAAATGTATGACTCATGGCAGCAAAATTGTTAAATTGAATGAATAGAAATGAAGGTTTTGTGATTTCTGTCATGTCTTTGTGATTTTAATGCATTTTTTTCCTGTTGCGTGAAGCACTTTGTACAAATTGTGCTCTACAAATTCATATTTTGCCATTTTGTATAAGATATTCCTTTATTGTCCCACATGGGGAAATTTCATTGGTGCAACGCAGGTAGATACAGAGGTAGATACAGAAGAACAGATCACTTATAGGAAGTCTGAAAAACACTTTCAGTAGAAGATCTCCTACAAATAAACAAAAACTCCCATGGACAAATAAATAAATAAATACCATTGCATGTGATCACGACAGTAACTGCACATGAATATGTGTCACGACAGCACATAGATTGCACATGAATTTCACAGTAATTGCACATGAATTGCACATGAATTCCAACAGCAATTGCACATATGACAGAATTGCACATCAGTATTAGGTTAGGTCAGTATTGCGACGGGATAACGTGACGATCTCCGGGTAAGACGACTGTTCTCCGCAGTTTCATGAGTTCCTCCTTTGTGGAAACGCGGTACGGCACCGGCCGGGGGGCGGGGCCGGAGCCGGGGGGCGGGGCCGGGGGGCGAGAGCCAAGACACATCGCAACGACACGACGAAAACACTCAATCCAGCCGAATAAAGTCAAAACACGTTAATTTAAAGCGATTCCAGTGCGTGTCCCGATCGTTCGTGAAGTTCCTCTTTCATATAAACGTGTACATAAACGTGTACATAAACGTGTACCGACGACACGCCGTACTTTAGCGCGGCCGGAGGGCGCGGGGGGGGGGGGCTGGTGGGCTCGCTCGGAGCTAGCTCACGTCACAACAACACAACGAACGCAACGAAAAACGCTCAAATCCAGCCGAAAAAAGTCAAAAACAGTTGAATTAAAAAAACTATTCCAGCGCGTGTCCCTATCGTACAGTAAAATAGAAAAAATATACTAACTATATTTACAAAATATAGGAGATAAAGCACAATAAGTGTGAGAAAGAAGAGAGAGCGTTTACACCGGGCTGCCAGCTGTACCAGCGCCTTATGACGTATGAGCATCAGAACATCATTGTTGTTGTTGTTGTTGTTTTATGGCGGTTGGCATCCAAGTGTTGCATTACCGCCAGACTTTATTCCTCAGACTTTGTCGTAGTTGTTGTTGTTGTTGTTGCTCTACGGCGGCTGGCATCCAAGTGCTGCACCACCGCCAGACTCCACTCCTCAGACCTTGTCGTAGTCCTCAGACTCTGTCGTAGTCCGTTGTTGTTGTTGTTGTTGTTTTATGGCGGTTGACATCCGAGTGTTGCATTACCGCCAGACTTTATTCCTTAGACTTTGTCGTAGTCCTAAAAGTTCTTCTTCCAGTGCCTTGACTTCCAGTGCTTTGTCCTCAGACTCTGTCGTAGTCCGTAAAAGTACTCCTTCCATTGCTTTGGTGTTAAAAAGTCTACGCCGTGCGTCTACGAGCTGCCACTCGTAGACGCACGGCATTACCGCCAGACTTTATTCCTCAGACTTTGTCGTAGTCCTCAGACTTCTTCATTCACTTGAGGGTCAAGAAGCTCAGTTAGCATGTTTGTAAATGAGACTATCCTGTAAATAAAGTGTATTATGTTAATCAAGATATTTTAATAGCTAGATGGATGGATGCTTGGGTGCTTTACTGATCCAGAAATTCTGTCCTGTAACAAACACAGTCATCTCAAGACCCACACACACATAAATAAATAAAATACTAAAAAACCTATACTACACGATAAAAACTAGAAAATAATTGTTCAAGTTCAAATAAATATTACTTAGAACCCCTCAAAATTGAATAACGCTTTTCCTCAAAACCTCTCGGCCCCAGATCTTTGTATATCCACCATTAAAATCTGCCACTTGTACTCAATATACAATAATATCACTCCACACTGAGAACGATACTTTCTCTAACATTTCTCCTATTTGCATTAGCTTTCTGTGGCTTTCCTGCTGTTCAAAATTACACTTCAATCGCACTTTATAGAACACATCCTTAAACGTGTTGTCATTTCTGTTGAGGCGTTGGGCTAATTAGCAGATGTTACTTTACAACGAGAACATATTTGGTTGAGCTGCGAAATCCTTGTATCCTCCGTAGAGAAGAGACGTAGTAGCAGTAGCTGAATGTTGTGAAGCAATTAGTAAAAAAGTTGGAGAGAAAAACAAAAAGAGCAGAACACGAGTCACGGAGGAGGGGAGTAACTCAAGTAAATTGGAATGAAATTGAGAATGAAATAATACGCACCCGCTGCTTGTCCGGGTCCACATATCTGATGCCAAAGTAGTCCTTTTCCAGCAGGTTCAGGTGATGGCAGATCAGGTCAAACAAGTACTGGCCTTTAGCATCCCGCTGGAAAACACAAAAGACAGACTGTTACCACCAAAACAGAAACATTTACAGCTGCTTCATGTTAGGCGGGTTATCTAGTATCGCAGAATCCATATTTAAATGCAAGTTGAACGGTCACAATTAGCAAATTACAATTATTCAAGTATTACTGTATATAATAGCCTCTGCAAACAACAAAATATTCTGTCTCCAAGAAGTGGACCTGTGCAAACGTTGGCATTGGATTCTTGGTATTTAATACAACCAATGTAGATTCATTATACGTTGTAAACCACTCTATTGATCTAAAACAACTTAATAATAAAAACAAGCCCCGCCTGTTCATATTGACATTTCACCATAACAGGAAGTACATTTTAATGTATGTGTTTGTATTGTTGTCGATATCGCAACAAACTCAATATCTCATAATAACTATTTCATTCATAATTTCCTCTCTTTATTCTGTCTAAATTATTGATTTAGTCTCGGTTACGATCGGTTCTTTTTAAGTATTAATTGTGGACATAGAAAGCCTATTTATTTATTTATTCATTTTCTATCCCATAGCAGATTTAAATTTTCTTTTTGATTTTGTACAGGTTGTTTTATCATTGTTATTTGTTTCATGTTGCACTGAATCACCAAAGCAAGTTCCTATGGCTAGGTGTTTTTTATTTTTATTTTTAATTTAGTTAATTTTATTGTATTTCTGTTTCTGTAATTTCTTTGTGATTTGAATGCATTTTTCCTGCTGTGTGAAGCACTTTGAATTGCCTTGTGTATGAAATGTGCGCTACAAATAAACTTGCCTTGCCTATGTTTGTGACTTCTGTTCACTAGCATTGGCAATAAACCTTTTCTGATTCTGATTCTATGATATGATATGAATAAATAATAAAAACATTGCGTCAAAAAGTACATCAGTACAGAGCCTCAGTAGCAGAACAAAACAAGATTGCTCAAACAAAAAAAAGACAATTGAGTACAGTAATGAGTTCAACTTCAAGTGCAATAATTAGACATTTAGCTCCATAACTCCCTCTACATTCTCTCAGCCTCACTTTGCCCTTCTCATCCTCGTTCCTACAGCCAATCATGGCCCAGCTGCATGTTTTATAGTGTTGTGTCTCTCCTGCCTCTCCTGTCACCCACTGTCCTCAATCACTGCCTCAGACGCAGAACCATCTCATTTTCACAGCTTCTTCAACAACTACTGTCTGCGCTCAGGCAAGAACAGAGCACTGACATCAAGGCTGCAAATTCTCCAACAACGCTTCTGCCGACCACAGTATCAGACGTCGTATTTGTCATTTCATGGTGAAATCTACTCACGGACATTTCTGAATAACTGACAGGAGAGTTTGGCCAACAGGAAATAATAATAATATGTGTTACTTTTGATGTATCGCCCAAGTCAACAGATAAACAGACTGCTGACGGCATGACCAATTTGTTGTTATGAACTCTGTCTGAATGTATTTAGATTTTCTTGATACAGTTTACATCCAGAATAAAGAAATCACGTCACTCCCATAGCACAAATTCCTTTCATGTCATGTGGTCTGCTTTCGGAGCCAGTGCACTGTCAAAATGGCCACCAGAATGAGTTTTAATATTTCACTACCTCAAGGGAGATGTACGAGTGCTATCAAACATTCATATTGAGGCTACAGCCATCTGCAGAAGCTGTGGGATATTTCTACGGCAAGACACAAGGTCTGGACTGAAGTGTTAGGAGGAGTAAATGTACAAGAAAAAAGCTCCAGCAACGTTATTGTTAAGAAATAAATGATTATCACGACTGAAATCACAATCAGTGAAACAAGTCAGTCATTATCTAATGCTAAAGCCATGAAATTAATACATCAATTGTATTTTCCCCTATTAATAGAAGTATGAAAAAATACAAAATGGGTTCCATCTAGTCAGCCATGGATAATGATGATTTTTTCCTAGCCTAGCAGGACACTTTATCACACAAAAACACTCTTTATAAGCATACATCATAGAAAATTAAGCAACCACACATTTATCATAGTTCTCTAACCATCACCACTTCCTTTTATAAAACTCTCTTCTAATCACTTAAAGATGCACTATGTAACTTCGTGGTAGTGCCACCGGAGCACTTGTCTCCATAGCGATGTTAGTGCTTTGTCTAGAATGTTCTACCATGTGAGGGTAAAGTTATTTAAATTAACCTGAATCTAATATTTTCCATCTATTTCTATATTGTTTATTCCTACAAATCATCTGGAAAAACATTCATTCTTACTGTGAGCTGGCTCTCCACAGATCTGACCTGTAACTATGCCATGTGACAGGTCCTGCTTGTCTCCATGGAGATGGATGAGCTCAATGTCATCTTGAAACCTTTCAGTCAAAACACTAACATCTCCATGTAGAAAAGCACGTGAAAGCTCGCTCCATAAACATTGCTGCTGAAAATAGAAATGTGTGATATTTATGGGGTTTTCGAGATTAATAAAGCAGATATTTCCTCAATATTTAACCAATTAAAGATCGAAAAGAGATATTGAAACCTGAAAGTATTCTAGTCTTGAGGCTTCAGAAGCAGTTTGGTAGAGAACAGATACACAAGAGCCACCTCAGAGTACCATCATAAATATTTCACCTTGTTTTGTCCTAGTAACAGGCAGAGCGGATCCAGGATTCTAAATCAAGTCAAGCCAAACTTTTCATTTCTTTTCAATATCTCTGACATGATTTGTCGGGTCTATAAAATGTACATTGGTTTTAACAGAAGTGGAAAAGAATGATTTCAGTTCTACAGAGACATCCCTCCCTCTGCAGAAGTGACACAGACTTAGGTGAAGTTTTATATGTTTCCATTGAAGGGTTTAAGATGTCACATGGCTATTCAGAATGGTATTCCACAACACTGACTAAAACAAATGAAAAAGGTCTTCTCTGTCTTAATGAAATAATTTCATTAAGACAGAGAAGACCTTTGTCATGTGCACCCACTGGAGCTGCTTCTAAATGTGATCATGTCCTGAACAGGATATAGCTCTTCTTTCGGCTGCTGCAGAGGACACTGAAGTGTATAATTTCTCCTTCTGTCCTTTATGATGGACTCTGTGTTCACATAGTGTACTGGCAGTAATTCAGAAGTGCACAGTCAGTGAAAGTTTGATCCAGATATATGAGAGCGGGGGAGGAACAGAGCAGTAAGTAAAGCCACATGGAGAGGGTGAGAAATGATGGAGTCAACCAAGGCCAGCCCTCACCTGAAGGGGGAAGGACACACTGTCTTTGAATCATTCGGACCAAAGTGACATGCAATCTCTCCTCTATAGGGGCGGTTTACGGAAACGTGTGTAGAGTGGTGGTTTAAGCTCAAATTTATGTAATAAAACAGAATTCAGTAAGAGAAACAATATGTTGTTCATCATTGTGCCTGTCCCCAAGAAGCCCCGGATCCCTGGACTTCATGACTACAGATCTGTGGCGCTGACGTCTGTAGTCATGAAGTCATTTGAACGCCTGGTCCTCCCCCACCTCATGTCCTTCACCTCCCCCTGCTGGAGCCCCTGCAGTTCGCCTACAGAGCCAACAGGTCTGTAGATGATGCCATCAACCTGGCTCTCCACTTCATCTTGCAGCATCTGGACTCCCCAGGAACCTACACCAGGATCCTGTTTGTGGACTTCAGCTCTGCATTCAACACCATCCTCCCTGCTCTGCTCCAGGACAAGCTCTACCAGCTCATCATGCAGGTGGATCACTGACTTCCTGACGGATCGGAGGCAGTGCCTGCGGCTGGGGAAGAATGTCTCAGACACTCAGGCCAGCAGCACAGGTTCTCCACAGGGCTGTGTACTTTCTCCTCTGCTGCACCTCCAGCCACGACTCCGTAAAACTGATCAAGTTTGTGGACGACACCAGCTTCATCGGGCAGATCTCGGATGTGGACGAGTCTGTCTACAGGAGGGAGGTGGACCGGCTGGTGTCCTGGTGCAGGAGTATCAACCTGGAGCTCAACGCCCAGAAGACAGTGGAGATTATTGTGGACTTTAGGAAAGCCACCGCCCCCCAGCTTTTATTATTGTTCATCATTGTATGTTGTACAGCATCACCAAAGCAAGTTCCTATGTTTGTGAATTTTGTTCATTGGCAATGGCAATAAACCTTTTCTGATTCTGATTCTTATGATGGAGCGCAACAGTAACCGGCCCAACATTGTTTGGTTCTGTTACTATATTCTTTCCATTCCATTTAGTCAGTGTTATATGTTTGAAAGTTTCCTCAGGGATAATCAGTTTCAGTATGAGGTAAGTAATAAACACAAGACCTATGGTTTTATTCAATTCAATAATTTTTTTTTAATCCCTAAAATCAGAAGTTGCCTCAATTAAAAACTCGTTACCACAAAGCTGCCTAGTGTTGTGCTGTTTAACTCTTGATATATGAATTTGTCTAAATCCCTATGGCAAAAGTAACAAGAAATTTGCCTCCGGAACTACGGCAAACTTCAATTACAAATTAGGCAGAAATGACAAATAAGAAGCAGATAGCATGAGGATTGACGTAAAGACATCAGCCATACGAACGGTACCAATGAAGCCGGACTGCAGATGGCATGGTTGACTAAAGGCTCTCAGTATCAAAGCTCATAAAACATCTATTTATTTGGACATTTTGTTTGAGTAATGCTTTGACCTAGAGTTGTAGAAAATACTGAACACAGTATATAAAACCAAGAAATACAGAAGCTGAAAGTCGTTTTAGCTCCCTTAGGGAAAGTAAAACAGCCCCCTCGTCCCAGTTTATAGTCTTTACGGCACGTTTCTGCATTTCATTTGTCTCCTTAATCCAGTGACTATGTTTATTGCAGAAACATCATGTGACGCTGAAGAAGATTGTGAGTGAGGTATGAAAAACAAACAAACTGGTCTGGAAAAAAGACAATGTTAAAGAATGTATTATTATTTAGAAGACTACAGTAAATCAACCTCATTTGTTCCATATGGCTCATAGCGCTACTTATTTTCTATTCCAACAACATGCTTCACTTTGCACCGTTATCACAAACAGGACTCTCTTGTCCCTGTCTGGAGTGAAAGACCCAGCATATAGTACATATACAGCATTTAATTTGATCCAAAAAGTGTTCAGAAAGCCTAGGAACAACAATAGTGCCACAATATGTACTGTTGTTTCCCATGGTGCACTGGGCTGACTTGCTCTCTTCTCAGCCTCGGTATCTTCCCATGAATCTTCAGGACAGACCTGCTGACTGGCCCAGCAGCAGAAAATAGCACCACACTGAAGTAGTCCAGGCTCCAGCGCACAGAGCTGCACAAGAGCCTTCTCTTTTGGTTCAGTTATAAATGTCTTGCTGCGCCTGTAAATTCTCCAGCTCCACAACTTCTCTGCTTTAGTTTGTATCTCAACATTAATGAAGCCGATCATGACCCCAATGCTTTTCATAGCATGTACAAAACAAAAGGAGATTGGAGCAGATTGTGTGTTTTTGTTTTTTTGATGCGCTATTTAATTTTGTTGTTATTTATCACAATTACAATGAAGTATTGAATTGAGACTAGATCAGAAATTCTGGGGGGAAATATATTGTATACAAGGAGTTAAATGAATGTCTATCTGTCTGTAGGGCTGTGCTCGTTTGGATGGTTAGTCAATCATTTGGTCAATGGCGTCTTAGCCAACCAATTATTAACCATTATTATATTAAATTCAAAAGGATTCTAATTGTCCCTGTCGGGTTGGCAGAAGATAGAACATTGTGACTGTGGTTATGGAAATATGCACTGTTTGAATATCAAGTGCATTTATAATCTAAAGAGAATTATGCAAAAAGAACTGAATAAACAGGAGAATGGAAAAAATATGTATGTTGTAAAATTCCAAACAATACAAATGTTTCTGCACTTTTGTGGGTAATTTTACAGTACTTTACAGGTACAAGTAAAGTCTACTGAACTGAAATATCCAGTCTTATAGACCAGGTCGACAGACTTAAAGGGGTCTAGATGTCCTTCTTGTTGCTTATTCCCTGCTTTGCTTCCTCCCATCCTCCACATAAAGTGAATTCCATATTTCTTTTATATTTCAACAACTAGCTGGGGTCTTGATTGCTGAAATAGGCCCCAGCAACCTTTGATCTGAAACAGGATGAAACATAAAGTAATGATAAACTCACATCGTTGAAAGGCGAGTGTGTTTTATATTTATGTGTTGGAATGAAATCAGTGGTTGACATAATGTAATCTGTACTGATGAGATTGAAGCGGACTCCAACTTGAATCATTGTCTGGACGGCAGAGTCTGAGCATTGCTGACCCATCCCTTGTAGTGTGTATGTGGTGTTGCGTTGCATACTTATGAGGCCTGGTTGAACTGAGTGAGCTGACCTGAGCTCCACTGGGAAGCAGCCTGGCTCTGAGGCAGAGGCATATCGATCTAAACTTAAGTGTTCTTCAACTGCCTTATGAGACCTAACCCAGCAGTCCACGAGGAAACACCAGTGCAGCCAGTTAACTGTTATTGTTCAGAGAAGATTAACTGCATGTTTTTTGTCTCGCTGTACACTCTTAATAGTGGAGTCTTTTTCTGTGACAGCTGCAATGCAGTGTTCCATAATGCCGTATTGTTCCAGCTTAATCAGTAATGCTACGTTGCATTAAAATATGTGTTAGCAGTCTTAGTGCTGGTATTATCAAAGAGCAGAGTTTTTATGCATGTTTAAACTGTGTTTTAATATAAATAATACAACCCTCTTTTTTACTTCCTTCAGGGGTTTTCATAGAAAATGATTAACATTCTCATATGGTGCAGTAATGCATTATTTAATGGTTTGATTGTACACTGGACAACATCTCCTCTAACGATTACAATCAATTTCATATACGATATTTAAACAGGAAAATATTTGAATACTATAATTCGGCTGAACGCAGTTAAAACTGTTTTGTAGCAGGTTCAAGTTCAGGTTTTGCAGCAAAGGACAGAGAAACAACAACATTCCCCACAATACAAGACACTGTAATACCCACACACTCAAACAGTTCACACAGTGACTACAAGCGAAGCCTTGAGCCAAAAACAGTCTTATGCATCTTTGAAATGGGCATTAGAGGTGCTTGTAATCAAATAGATGGGGACATTATTCCAGAGCCTGGTGTAAGTATGGAAAAATGCCTCTGTCTAAAAGTGTTTCTAAAGTGTTCAGGTGTTAGTTCATATTGACTGTTTAGTTTAGTTTATTTGTGTGTGTCCCATTATTATACATTGTACATTTACACATTGATTTGTGTCTTGAGTCTTGAGTCTTCTTATGAAGATAAATAAGGACCCAAATATAGGTCAACAATCGTAAACACCAGTGTGACCTAAATGAAACCCAACCTAACAGAGACAACGATAACTCTGAGGCATCTTCTCTTTTGTCCTGCTCTAAAACATTGGTATTTGATTTCACTTTGGCTTTTCCTCTTGTCACAAGCTTTAAACAAACATTTTATAACGTTTATGACCAATGCATTATTTAAGGCCTGCTGTTTTTTGTTACCTGCTTCCACTTTCTATAATGGCAGTGACTAGTATCTGGCTTGTTTTGTGCACCTGCTGCCAGTGACATGCTCCGCTCCGTAATGTGTTTAATACATGATGGTGTGATTGCAACAAGAACTAGGATGTTGAGCACACTCACACAGGGTAAATGAGATTAGTGCCTGCTGTCTGGGGGAAAGAAATGTATTCAGCCGGCAGCAGAGGGCCCTGAGTGCTTACAGTGGAAGAGGCGCGTGGAGCGTTTCATCATAGCTGTAATAAAAGTGATAAAGGGGGGAATGAAAATAACCCAGTCTAAGGCCAAATGAGCACAGGTCGGTAGCCACACTCTCAGCCTGCTGTCACTTTAAGAATCACATAAATTATTAAATGGGGTTTTATATCAGCATGGGAAACACCACATCAATAAAAGATGGTGTCAATTTAAGCTAGATGAGCGAAATGGCAACAGCTTTGTAAAAAGGTCAGCGATGTTTGTGTGACGTAACACAGTGGAGTGTTATTTGGAGTGGCTTCACATTTACACTGAGCTTAAGCTGCTCTTGCCGGCTGCTTCACTCAGGCTCCATCAGAAGGCTCATTTCAAAGTTTTGATAAAAGCGGCGACACACAATAAAAATGCTGATCTTTCCTGTGTGGTTTAGGCTTCAGGGCTTACTATAATCTTATTAAGTGTAAGGCGGCATGCTTTGATTGCAGAGTAATGTCTTGCTGTTGAGAACCTCAGTTTCTTTTAGCTTTTACCTTGCTGGTAGTTTGCCTCTGCTTGCAGTTATTTGTCTATTGATTTTGCATATTTTACGCCCAATGTCACACCATTTCTTTAACTGGGCTTCATTTTCTAATAAAACAACAACAAAACTGAAAATTATGGATGTACAAATACTGTTTAGAGTTATAATACATATTAATTTAATGTCCACCAAAGTGTTTGATTTGCCTGACCAGCCATAACCATAAGCTTTGACAATACTTTACAAAGATATTTAGGTTTGGAATCATATTCTGTCTACCCGATTT
Source organism: Eucyclogobius newberryi (assembly GCF_026437365.1). Classification (NCBI taxonomy): domain Eukaryota; kingdom Metazoa; phylum Chordata; class Actinopteri; order Gobiiformes; family Gobiidae; genus Eucyclogobius; species Eucyclogobius newberryi. The sequence goes on along the minus strand of NW_027316167.1, from coordinate 24,179,491 downwards.
CAAATGGACATGATTGACCATGTCCATTTGTATCACTAATGTGTTAGGCAACATTGGCAACTCTAAATTGGCCCAAGTGAATGAATGTGAGAGTGAAGTGAGAGTGAATGGTTATCTGTGTGTCTATGTCTATGTCTGTTGACCCTGCGACGAGTTGGCCACTCTCCAGGGTGTACCCCGCCTAAGGCCCAAAGTCACTCCAGTCACCCGCGACCCGAAAGGGAACAAGCGGTAGAAAATGAATGAATGAATGATTGACAAGCGGATTAACCAATCAGAGAAATGCAGGGTCTGTTTGTGTCTAAACAAAAATGGCGGACCCATCTGCATTCTGTTTGAATGCAGTCTGGCTGGTCAGGAACGTTTTGAGAGTGATCAGTGTGGTGCTTTAGCCATAGAAACCCTTTACAACGTACTGTTTCTCATATGCACTCAGCATTGTGGCCAAGCCAAGAATGCATCATCCCACTGCAGAGTCCTGCATAATGAGGGCCATAATGAAAGCTGCTACAGCAAAACTAGTGACACACCTCATGAAAAAACATCAAGCCAAAGGCTGCACCTCGATGCTGCTGAGTAAGACCAACACTGAGTAAAATCCATGGGTGTTGTTGAGGCTTCAGAGGAGACGCAGCCCAACTCTTAATCTATGAAAAACCAATGAATCTCTGATAGCAGCGCAGCCTTTAGTGGCTAATACTGTAGTGATTATTCATTATTGCTGCACAGCACTTACTAAAATTGCTCAAGCTCTATTGCCAACCAAGTGAGAATAACAGTCGCAATGGTTCTTTTATTTATTTATTCAGGACAGAAACATTGTGGTATGAAGAAAGCAAAGCAATGGTGGACAAGTCTAGGATAAGTGAGATTATTAGTTTATACTATTATTGCTTGTTATTATTATTATTGCAGATTATCTTAAATTGATTTAAGCATGTTATATGAACTGAATATTTAGATCTGCAACCAACAATTAATTTAGAAGTCATCTAGAGATTATTTATCAATTGTGACTCGGCATGGTAAAAAGTCGGCCCGACCAAACTGAGATAAAGCCAAAATAATACTATTCGTTTTTTTTGGCAGAATCTGCAGAATCTGCAAGTTTTAAGTTATGATTGAGCTCCTCTGTGCTTCAGATAACACTGTTGGTTGTCTTAAAAGTATACATTAGGCTGTTTTCGCGTCTTTTTCCAGCGCTCCTAGGGGCGTCACCTTATGCAATGTTGTTATTTTTTGACCAATCATCTTTAGAAGCACATGGCACACACAATTATTTGACTGGTGAAACCATTTTTATACATTGATAAAGATGATAATATATTCTTATTTTATATTATATAGAGTATATTTACAAATAAAATGTATAATTTATGAATAAAGTGTATTATTAATAGAAAACACAAATAGGTTATTCTATTTTGTCATTTTGCTTTGTCATTGTTATTAGATGTTATTTGGCATTTGCTTGGAGACAACGATGAACAATTATTGTAGAATGTCACGAATATTTATGAGGAAATACATATTTATGAAGTTGAACAATACAACGCTGAATACAAAGTAATGATGCACACAGTCGTTGAGCATCACAAAAACTATGTTCCTTTTCTGTGAAATTGTTTTCAGAGATTCAATATATAATTAACAGCACACTTTTGACAATGCTGCTTGCCTACACCTCGCTGATTCTTTCTGTTCCCATCCTCATGAAAATGGGCAAGTAGAGACGACAGTGGGCCTTTTAAAAAGATGTTCACTGTCACCAAACTGTCATCGTAGAGCCCTTGAAGTGGCCCCTGTGGGACTCAGAGAAACCAGCAACATGTTCACAAGCAGCACCCACTTGTGCAAATCCTTTCTAGTTTAAGCTCAAGCTTGGCTCCTACAGTCTTTGTTGTAGAAACGTCACATAAAATACAGAGACTGAGAGCAACAGTCAGGGAATCTGTTGATTATCGATGGTAATGAAGACAGAAAAGGTTCACTGGCAAAGCCTCTGGACCTCTGCATTGTATTGTTACTGTATATTCTTACTGTACGCTGTCTCTCATCTACTGTACATGTACTATAGACTAGAATAGGCTGTGTATCATTATGGGTCAGCTTGTTGATTCTTGGCCCCAACCCAGAAAGTAAATCAGACTCACACTATGACAAGACAATACTTATTAACCTTAGAGGTACCTGTATGTACAAAACTACAGCGCAATCTTGGACAAGCTCACACATTTTGATACGGACTATTTTGATGCTCGTAAATGTCTTTTTGGGGCTCATCTTGTACTCTACCCCTGATTCATATGGAAATGTTCTTCTCAACAACACAAACCATATTTGACATACTTTATATTTAACAATTAGTTTTAGATGATTGGATGGTTGAATCTGCAAAAAGTACAGATACTAAGCTTCAGTAAATTTTGCTGCCAATTACTTTACGATAGCGCAACTAATATATGGACCACATGGCTCACATGGCTTGAAAAAAAAAACGTTAAAACTCCTGGCTCAATAGTTTGTACCGTGTATATTTAGCTGGAAGCATAGACATGAAGGACAGAGCTGTAACTGAGCTCTCAGGTCTAGCACTGTAGTAGACGGTAGTGTGTCCTGTAGAAAGTGCAAAGAGGCAAATCTCAGCAGCCGGTCAAATGTGTCATACAGGAGGAGGTGCAGCGCTGGCTCCATCACTGACCGGGATAGCACAAGGACGCACACACAGGGCGATAGTCTTAACTATGGAGAGGCTTTTTATATTCTGTAGAGGATAGAGCACTGCCCCTTTAACCTGATGCCAGTTGGATTGGTGTTTTCAGACCATGAGGGGGATTATACTATTCTCTATAACATTGGGAAAGGGTCAAAGATCTTAAAACAGTACCTAAGCAAATAGATGGTATGTTAAACGTCCTGGTCCATGATTGTTCAGTGCTGTACAATCCTAAAAGAGCGATTACCTTTGGGCTTTGCTATTAATTCAAGATTGAGATTCAGTTATCTCTAATCGTAAATTATCAGCTTGACTCTTTTTAATGGAGAGGAAGCATGTGGTTTGGAGCTGAGTTCAGAGATTGAAGGAAGAAATTTGAATAGTTTTTGTGTTAAATGGTAATGAATAAAAGTCTGAATTGTTTATGTTCAAGAAATGAATACTGATGCTTTGTGATCAACCAGTATCACAAAAAAAGTTTATGTCAAATTAGGCAAAGTGGGAATTCCATATGCAAATGTTTTACGAACAAGAAAACCTATAGCTCTCCGACACAACGTGTAAATTACAAGTAACACGATTATCTAAAAAAAACAATGGTAGGTTTAAATGTTCAGTGCAGTGTATAGTTTGAACTGCATTGATACAAGTTTAAAAGCACTGAGTTGTGTCCTGATCTTTGCACTTACAGTACCAAGTCCATTACAGAAGTATTTTACTGCCACGTCTGCTGCTGCCATACTTGTCTCATACAGTCTATGATATAACCCCTGGATATAAGTAGTTATTACCCACCCACACACAGCCTTGACATTGCATAAAGACAATAGTATAGCATCACTCTGGATGGAGAAAAGCTAAATGTTGATAGAGCTGAACATAGGCTGAACTACATGGCGATAAAAGACAAATCATGATCTGATCAATGTGACAATATGCTTTTTTGTCATATCGCTTTTCATTGTTTCACTGCTTAATGCAGATCCATGCTTGAACACAGACCATTTTCCCTTTTCTGAGTGAGTGACAAGTGGATTAAACCAATCACAGTGTAGTGTGAACTCCCCAGACAGTAGTACTGCTAATTATCTCTAAAAGACAGTGTAATGTTGAAATATTAGAGTCTAAATTGTGATTTGGGCAGTAGAAAATTGTGATATAAATGTTTTGACATATCGCCCACTCCAAGGGCTGGGTACTGTTTAACAGCATCAGTATGGAACGAAAAAATAAGCTATGGTACTATTGGCACTGAGGGACAGGTCAGGTACCAGCACCAAAAATTAGCCATCGGTCAAGTACTGGAACGGTAATCCAAATCAATTGAAAGGTACCCAGGCCTAAGCAGAGCAGAACCCCCGACGATACAGATGTTAGCTTTTCAACACGAGAAAACTTGATATATTTGAATTTTGTGCAGCACAAATGTCATTACAGTAAATCAAATGGCTTTGCAGTGCCCTTAACCAGTACTTTTTCAAATAAGTCACATGTGCTTTAGGTTTCACAGTGGTCAAGGGATGTAAAACATTATTCAAATCCTTTAGTTCTGGCTTGATCATGTCTTTTGTTATTTAAAAAAATAGCCCTCACTATGCAACATGTTTCCCCAATTTAACCTATTTTCTCTCACAAACTATTTTCCTGCCAAGGAGTCTGGTCTGTGTGGAAGCAAAGTTTTGAGGAGCAAAAGCTGTGTGACAGGAATAAGAACAAGGTGTAGTCCCCTTGGCCACAGCAAATCTCTCCAGCTAATTGTCTGCTTCTCAGCGTGTGTCGGCATTTTCAGAGCTGAGCCATTGTTCCTGTCACTAGAGCTGCTCGCTTTTGGTCCTCTGAGAAGGCTGCCTCGGTGCCAAGGGACTGAATGAAATGTATTTGACTGTAAAGGATATAATATAGGCCTGTGCATTATAATAATGGATAAATCCACATGACAGCATCGGGAAAGCATTCATGTTCTAATATTAAAGTTTTGCTGTCAAGAGCCGTTCTATATAAAAGGAACATATGATGAGCTTTTTTGGTCAGGACCTTGGACAGAGGCAACTGCTCTGTGATTATCACTACAATAACTCAGACATTTGCATGTGTATTCAGGCTTTTTAGAAAGGGTGATTTCCTGTAATGCTTTTTCTGTGTTACTCTGGAGTGTGAGTGAGCTGACGAGATGTGTTCTGACTCGTCTGGTGTGGGACTAGCCCTTCACTTGGCACTTTGCAGAGATATTTGATTCAGAGGACGTGATGTGATAACGCTTGACACCAGCTCACAGCAAAGGAAAACAATAAACACAAAACTCCCAAACCCCCATGTTTTGGAGGAATGTGGTATGAGAGATGAGCCTTATAGAGTTCAGTTTTCCTTCCTGACTGCAAAGGAAATAATATTTCTCATCTCAGCATACTAAGAGCTAATTAACTCTCTGCTCTAAACGTTTTACCTCATAGTCATACTGAATGAAGCTTTAACACTTGAACAAACCTTTAATGCAAACGTCAGCGGAACTGACAATGGTGTCAAAATTAGCGGTATGCAGCCACTTTTGACAAGCTCATAGTACAATGCAACAATGTCAATTAATCTGAAATGGTGATGAATAAATAAATAAGAGACTACTAAAAATGACTGAAAAAAAACAAGACCTAACCCAAAAAGTCATTAAATTACTCATAGCAAAAAACATTACAAATTACAAATTACAAACATAACAAAAAACTAACTGTAGAACTTTCAAATACAAAAAGAAACCTACAAAACTATGCCTGATTTGAAACTACATATTCAAAACCAGCCACACTCCAGTTCTTCCTTAGGTCCCACTGAGAAAACACCTTGTAGTTTCTCGTTCATCTCTTTCAATTAACTTTCTCCAATGTCTCAGAATAAACATCCCTCTCCCTATGCCAACGAGGAAGAGGGCACCTTAAATGACAGCAGCCTCATAAGCTGTACGCAACACAAGCAGCACAAGCAGCACGAGCAGCACGAGCAACACAAGCAGCACAAGCAGCACAAGCAGCACAAGCAGCACGAGCAGCACGAGCAACACAAGCAGCACAAGCAGCACATGCAGCACAAGCAGCACAAGCAGCACGAGCAGCACGAGCAGCACACGCAGCATGAGCAGTACATGCAGCACATGCAGCACAAGCAGCACACAGCATGAACAGTACATGCAGCACACGCAGCACGAGCAGCCCACGTACCACGAGCAGTACATGCAGCACATGCAGCACAAGCAGCACGAGCAGCACATGTAGCACATGTAGCAGGAGCAGTACACGCAGCACAAGCAGCACGAGCAGCACAAGTAGCACATGTAGCAGGAGCAGTACACGCAGCACAAGCAGCACGAGCAGCACATGTAACACATGTAGCAGGAGCAGTACACGCAGCACAAGCAGCACGAGCGGCACAAACAGCACAGACGGGACAAGCAGCACAAGCAGTACGAGCAGCACGAGCAGCACAAGCAGCACGTCCAGCACATGCCTCAGGCGTATGAGCTTCTCTACGCACCACATTAAGGTGGATGACTGACAGATTAATAGCATTTCCAATCTGTGGCATTATTTCAGAATCCACAGTTTATGTACGCAGCAATGACTCTCATACAAACATGCTGAAGCCTGAAGCTTGTGTCAGTTATAGTCACTGAAGGCTAAACATTCATCATCGCTCCACTGCCACAGTATTGAACAAATGTCAAGGCAACTAATGGTTCAGAATAAACTGCGCAGCAGACAATGTTGTTGAGTCTGTTCAACAAAACACAGGTTAATTGAGAGAAAATTGGGTTTTCATGACTAGTGGCTTTAGTTATTAGACCAAGTACACACTGGTGGAGCTATTGATCCTTTGGGTGTAATTGAGTTTTGATGCATCCTAAATGTCTTCAGTGAGTCCAGCGCTAGAGGGAAGGAACCTAAAACTGACTTGGCTCTACAAAATATTAATCTTATTTCTTATTAAGTCTTTTCAGCTGATGTCCAATGACAATTGTGAACAAAAGATTAAACAATTTGTGTATTTATACTGACAGAGAAGAACTTTGTGCCTGTTTTTGTTTCATGTGGAACAGTAAAAAATATAATAAACCAGGTCAACAAATCTGCATCTGTTCTGACCTGTCTCAGCTCAGACTTAAACCATTGAAATGTGTTATGTCATGTAAACACAACCTAAATCATTAAAATAAGAAAATACAAAACATATTTAACTTAATTGACTATATACTACTACAATAAACATATTTATTTGCCTAGTGCCCAAGTTAGAGGGTAATCAGAGCGTGAGACATAGGGGATATGGTACCACTGAATAAACACTGATACAGCATTAGACTCCCTCATGTTTGTGTCTCTGTCCCTGTCAAATAAACAATAAATAAGAATATGCATGAAATAATTCAACAAAAGATTAAAGACCATGTAAAAGACAATGTATTATTCATAAATAATGAAATCCAATACAAAACACGTCAAAGAAGGTCAGTTTTGTTGTTTTTAATTTGATCAAAAGCAGGAGCACGATTTAAAGTGTAAGCTGTAGAGGTTAGCTTTATGAAAAGTAACGTATTTGTCGATCTATAAATAAACATTTGCTATAAAGGAACAAACAGGGCTTGAATCTGGCCCGTAAGCACTTTTTCCCCACAAGAGATAATTCCACGTACAAAGGGGCAGTAGATGAACTCTAATAAGACTAATGAATGAGTGCAAACTGCTGACACAGGCTTTTGCAAAACAGGAGACTTTAAGGCAAAAGTACCATGTTAAGCTTCTGTACGTTTATCAGGCAAATTGTTTTTTAACATGGATTAAAAAACACAGAGAGACTTGGACTGTTAGGGGCTTTATTATGATATTCTATGATTCATCTGTCGGTGTCTGCAGCTCGTGGGGGCTGAAACTGTCTCTGCCGCCGCGTGTGAAGTTGATTGAGGAAAGTAACAGTGGCAGACATCGATTCACACTCACATTTATTCCTGTGGGCAGTTGGAGTCTGCAGTACAAAAAAGCTTTACATGATGGCCATCCATCCATCCATCCATCTTCTGCCGCTTTATCCGGGGCCGGGTCGCGGGGGCAGCAGTCTGAGCAGGGACTCCCAGACTTCCTTCTCCCCAGACACTTCCTCTAACTCCTCCGGGGGGATCCCGAGGCGTTCCCAGGCCAGCCGAGAGACATAGTCTCTCCAGCGTGTCCTGGGTCTTCCCCGGGGCCTCTTCCCGGTGGGACATGCCTGAAACACCTCCCGAGGGAGGCGCCCAGGAGGCATCCGGAACAGATGCCCGAGCCACCTCAGCTGGCTCCTCTCGACGTGGAGGAGCAGCGGCTCTACTCCGAGCTCCCCCCGTGTGGCCGAGCTCCTCACCTTATCTCTAAGGGAGCGCCCAGCCACCCGGCGGAGGAAACTCATTTCGACCGCTTGTATCCGTGATCTTGTTCTTTCGGTCACTACCCAAAGCTCATGACCATAGGTGAGGGTAGGAACGTAGACCGACCGGTAAATAGAGAGCTTTGCCTTTCGGCTCAGCTCCCTCTTTACCACAACGGTCCGATGCAGCGACTGCATCACTGCAGCCGCTGCACCGATCCGCCTGTCGATCTCACGCTCCATCCTTCCCTCACTCGTGAACAAGACCCCGAGATACTTGAACTCCTCCACTTGGGGCAAGGACACCCCACCCACCTGGAGAGGGCAAGCCACCTTTTTCCGGTCGAGAACCATGGCCTCGGATTTGGAGGTGCTGATTCTCATCCCAGCCGCTTCACACTCGGCTGCAAACCGTCCCAGTGCATGTTGCAGGTCCGGGTTTGATGGAGCCATCAGGACAACATCGTCTGCAAACAGCAGAGATGAGATCCTGTGGTCCCCAAACCGGACCCCCTCCGACCCCTGACTGCGCCTAGAAATTCTGTCCATAAAAATTATGAACAGAACCGGTGACACAGGGCAGCCCTGGCGGAGTCCAACATGCACTGGGAACAGGTCTGACTTACTGCCGGCAATGCGAACACAGCTCCTGCTCCGGTCATACAGGGACCGGACAGCCCTGAGCAAAGGGCCCCGGACCCCGTACTCCCGGAGCACCCCCCAAAGGACACCCCGAGGGACACGGTCAAAAGCCTTCTCCAGATCCACAAAGCACATGTGGACTGGTTGGGCAAACTCCCATGAACCCTCGAGCACCCGATGGAGGGTATAGAGCTGGTCCAGTGTTCCACGACCGGGACGAAAACCACTCTGCTCCTCCTGAATCCGAGGTTCGACTATCGGTCGGATTCTCCTCTCCAGTACCTTGGAATAGACCTTACCCGGGAGGCTGAGGAGTGTGATCCCTCTGTAGTTGGAACACACCCTCCGGTCCCCCTTCTTGAACAGAGGGACCACCACCCCGGTCTGCCAGTCCAGAGGCACGGTCCCCGAACGCCACGCGATGTTGCAGAGACGTGTCAACCAAGACAGTCCTACAACATCCAGATACTTTAGGTACTCAGGGCGGATCTCATCCACCCCCGGAGCCCTGCCACCGAGGAGTTTGCGGACAACCTCAGTGACTTCAGCTTGGGTGATGGATGAGCCAGCCTCCGAGTCCCCGGTCTCTACTTCCTCTTCAGAAGACGTGACTGAGGGATTAAGGAGATCCTCAAAGTATTCCTTCCACCGTCCGACGACATCCCCAGTCGAGGTCAGCAGGCCTCCACCCGCACCGTAAACGGTGTTTGTGAGACACTGCTTCCCCTTCCTGAGGCGCCGGACGGTTTGCCAGAATTTCTTTGGTGCCGACCGATAGTCCTCCTCCATGGCCTCCCCGAACTCCTCCCAGGCCCGGGTTTTTGCCTCTGCGACAGCACGAGCCGCGGCTCGCTTGGCCTGCCGATACCCGTCGATGACCTCCGGAGACCTACAAGCCAGAGTGGCCTGATAGGCCTCCTTCTTTAGTCTGACGGCATCCCTTACTTCCGGTGTCCACCACCGGGTTCGGGGGTTGCCGCCACGACAGGCACCGGAGACCTTGCGACCACAGCTCCGAGCAGCCGCATCAACAATGGAGGCGGAGAACATGGTCCACTCGGACTCAATGTCCCCAGCCTCCCCCGGGACATGGGAGAAGCTCTCCCGGAGGTGCGAGTTGAATACCCTACTGACAGAGGGCTCCACTAGACGTTCCCAACAGACCCTCACAATGCGCTTGGGTCTGCCAAGTCTGTCCGGCTTCCTCCTCCGCCAGCGGATCCAACTCACCACCAGGTGGTGATCGGTTGACAACTCTGCCCCTCTCTTCACCCGAGTGTCCAAGACACGCGGCCGGAGGTCTGATGACACGACAACAAAGTCGATCATTGACCTCCGGCCTAGGGTGTCCTGGTGCCATGTGCACTGATGAACACCCTTGTGCTTGAACATGGTGTTCGTTATGGACAATCCGTGGCTAGCACAGAAGTCCAATAACTGAACACCGCTCGGGTTCAGATCGGGGAAGCCGTTCTTACCGATCACCCCTCTCCAGGTGTCACTGTCATTGCCCACGTGGGCGTTGAAGTCCCCCAGTAGAACAACGGAGTCCCCGGTCGGTGCACTGTCCAGTACCCCTCCCAAGGACTCCAAGAAGGCCGGGTACTCTGCACTGCTGTTCGGCCCGTAGGCCGCCACAACAGTGAGAGACCTGTCCCCCACCCGAAGGCGGAGGGACGCGACCCTCTCGTTCACCGGGGTAAACTCCAACACGTGGCGGCTGAGCTGAGGGGCTATAAGCAAGCCCACACCAGCCCGCCGCCTCTCCCCGCGGGCAACACCAGAGAAGTGGAGCGTCCAGCCCCTCTCGAGGAGATGGGTTCCAGAGCCCAAACTGTGCGTGGAGGTGAGGCCGACTATATCTAGTCGGTATCGCTCAACCTCCCGCACAAGCTCAGGCTCTTTCCCCCCCAGCGAGGTGACATTCCATGTCCCCAGAGTTAGTCTCTGCGTCTGGAGATCTGGTCGCAGAGGCCCCTGCCGTCGACTGCCGCCCAGATCTCTCTGCACCGGCCCCCTATGGATCCTCCTGCGGGTGGTGGGCCCACGGGAGGGCAGCCCCACGTCGCTCCTTCGGGCTGTGCCCGGCCGGGCCCCGTGGGGTAAGACCCGGCCACCAGGCGCTCGCCATGGAGCACCCATCCCAGGCCTGGCTCCAGGATGGGGCCCCGGTGACGCCGATCCGGGCGACGTAAACTGCCTTGTTCGTGTTGTCATCATAGGGGGCTTCTGAACCGATCTTTGTCTGACCCGTCACCTAGGACCTGTTTGCCTTGGGAGACCCTACCAGGGGCATGAAGCCCCCGACAACATAGCTCCCGGGATCATTCGGGCACTCAAACCCCTCCACCACGTTAAGGTGTCGGCTCAAGGAGCCGACACCTTAACATGATGGCACTTAGCAAAATCACAAAAGCAAATTATTTGGCTAATGTCCTCTGCAAACCAAAAATGTCTGGTTACAGGTTGTCAATTGCCCACCCCTAGTCCTTGGACAGAACTATTCAGATCATTTAGCCCTATTATAAACCTTATTTTACCATGTTTAGTCCTGGAATAATAAGCTTATAGACCTGGTTTAGATCTAGGCCGAATATGTTCTGAAGTGGTTTATATTGTGAAAGGTTTGAGAATCACTGTGTGTGTAGAGACCCCACTCCTACAAACTGTTTATTTTATGTCCAAAGCAGTTAGAGCTATTCTGCTAAATACTGATATATTGTACTGATAATGAACTGAACCAATTATGAAAGTTCCAGTAAATTAATAATGTAAAAATCAAATGAGATCAAATGCTGAATGTAATTATCTTCTGTATGTATTATGAATGAATAATCTTGTTGCTTTTCTATATGTTATTGTCTTTATTGGTTTTGACTTGATTCCGATGTTAATGCATGTTCAAAATACATAAACAAGCTAAATATAATATTCACTGTTCAGACTTATTGGCCTGTTATTTGACATCAGGATCAATACAGAGTCACCTTTAATACTGGGGTCATATTACAATGGCCTTTCTCAGCGTGGTGTGAAGTGGACAGCTGAGTGGGCAGGTGAGGCTCGTCTGGTGCTGCATTTTCCCTCTAACCTGTCTCTCTCTATCATCTCCTGCTGTGCTCCTTCTGCCTCTTCCTCTCTGTCTTCTGAGGACGAGACCCTGAGGCACTGCTCAAGCTGCGTGGAGGTGGGGTCAGTCAAGCAGCAAGGGCGTGATGACCCTTTCCAACGTACACCACGGCCTTATGGGATTTGTTGTTTAGCCTGAAGGTCCAGGGTTCTTTCTAAGCATTAGAACATTGTGGATAGGACTGTCAAGATTGTATTCAGAAACAATAACTCATTTCGGTTCAATATACCCCCAAAAAGTCTAACTACATGTAAAGGTTATTTTTGTGACATTATCATGATTCTTTTCATTCAGAAATGTAAATGGTAATCTATTGGACTTGGGAAAGAAAACAAATGAAGGATTTCACTGGTCACAATCCTCACAATCCTGAAATCGTCTCGTTTCTTCTCACAATGATGATGATGATGAGGAAGACTATGACGAGGAAGACTTTGTTATAAAAGTTTTCTATTTTGATGGGTTTCTGGGTTGATAAAACAATTATAATATTCTCTACTACTCTAGTAGTTTCTTGAACATTGTAATTTGAGCATTTCCCTTTACAATGACTTCAAATTATGGGTGTCACTAACGATTATTTCTATTGTACATTGAGACTTTTTAAATGCAGTATATTATTAACCAAATTGAGGTTGAAATAAGGGAACTGAAGGCTCCCAGACAGAGAATATTTATGGATGAAATGTATTTTATGTAATAAGTCCTCTGCCTTTGTTATAAAAGGTCTTTTCATTTGTGTTTTAGAGCCTGTATTGTCCTGATGATGATTCACATAATAAGATAAAAAATGTATTTCCTAAGACTCTTCTTGTACAAATGATGTACAGGGAAAATGTTGTACTCACGTCCTTCAAAACCAATTGTGCACGAAATGAGATTAGAACCAAATGAGCTCATGCTAATTATAAATCCAAATGTCCTCATCACACATGACTCTGGGCTGCTTTTACGTAGTCATTTATGGTATGTTTCTACTGGGACCCAACCTGGAACAAACTGGGTTAACAGCCAGCTAGCCCCATTAACCTTCCCCACGGCACAGGCCACAAGAGAGCAGCCAAATAAAACCGTTTGGCTCTATAAATGTCCTACTAAAAGTTCCAGGTATAATGAGACATACCTGGACACAGTAATGGCATCCGTTCAGGAGTTTGAAGAGTCTCGAGCTGCGGCAGAGCTCAGCCAAACGCTGACTTGACGCCATCAACGGGGGAGCAGTGATGCAATAATCCTGTTGCCATGGTGAGCTCCCCAGCTATCGCCCAATAATCCAAGGGCGATGGAAAGTCACTGGGCTACAACAACACCACAATGAAGACAGCTCACTGACTTCTTATAGTGCTTAAGATGTTACTATTACGTTTTTGTGCGGGAAGTTGTTAATCATTTCTTTGTCTGGTGCTTATTAAACATCTAGAGTTTAAAAGAGTCCAGTTTACAAAATGCCACTAAAAGCTTCACAGAGATGTTGAAAATGCATCAGTCCGTGCAATACTCAGCGCTCCCCAGAGTTAATAACCCCAGCACAGAATCCATTTATTATTTTGATGAGATTGTCTAATATTCAGATGGGGCTTTGCGAGAAAACGGATGAATAAAATAATGGAAATTAGGTTGCACCGTGTGATTTTGAAGAGACAGTCTCATCAGCGGCAAACATAGTGCTGTAAATACAAATTATTCCCTTTTTGGTCAAACCCAAATAAAAGTGACCTTTAGAGGCAAATTGTGATTCATGCACACTTTAAGATTTTCTTGGTAACTGCTAATGAATGGAATGTCTAAATCAAAGGAAATAGGGAAAGCCTGTGTGGATTTCTAATACTTGTAAAGTATAAATGCCTGTAATTAATTTCCAGAGAGAGAATTAAAAAGTGGTCTTTATAATATATTTATGGGAGTTTTTTATTTATTTATAGGAGATCTTCTACTGAAAGTGTTTTTCAGACTTCCTATAAGTGATCTGTTCTTCTGTATCTACCTCTGTATCTACGTGCGTTGCACCAATGAAATTTCCCCATGTGTGACAATAAAGGAATATCTTATCTTATCTTAAGTTTAAAAAACATTAAAAATCCAGTCACAGCAGGTAGTAACTGTGATTTATTCTTGCGTTGGAAAGGTCATTTGGCATAAAAAGTAACGAGTTTTACAAATCACCACGGTAGCTATTTCCCTGTGGTGGGAATAATATCAACCATTGGCCAATACAATAATTGTACTTTACATTAACATTACGTTAACCAACCCATAAAAAATGGTCACATTTCACAAAATATCAGTTTTACATAGAGCTGTGCAATTAATCAAATTGTAATTGAATTGTGATCAAATTATTTACAGAATCAAATGATCGACTTGAGGCTTTTTTCCAGCCAATCTTGTGGCAGTAAACATGTGGTTTGGAAAGGAATACAGATTTTGGAGAATACATTTGAATTGATTAGGTTAAATTACACTGATTAAGTGAGTGTGAAACTTTAAATGAAATGCCATATTCATATTTTTAATAAGAAGAGTAAAATGATCAATGAAAACAAGTAGAATTTTCAGTTGCGTTATGCGTCCACATACCAACCATAGGGGAACTGTTTTTCTTTCTGATTCATTCTCCAGCTGTCCACCAATCTCAGAGCCAAGAACAAGACACACAGAGCTCTCTCGCGTCAGACAGACCTGCTGCCTCTCCCTCCATCCCCCTTTCTCTAAAGCGCACACAAAAGCCAGCAGCAGCAAGTTGTCATAGGATTACAAAGAAGTCCTCAGCAGCAATCTCACCACGCACAGGCCAGAGAGGAAGCAGGAGCAGAGGAACGTTTGATGGCCAATTCAGTGTCTGTTTATGACGTATCAGTTATGTTTGTAGCACTTGCTTTGACGAACACACAAGAAAGTTGGATGCAGAAGACAAGTGCTCCTTAGCTTGTTAAGTGTGTCCAACTGTGGATGGAGTACAGTTAAAGCGGCTTTTAGAGAACAGAAGATCTGCTTAATATTCCACACAGGACAGGCTCCGCTATAGCATGTGTATAAAAATAGAAACACACTTGCTGAGCTGAAAGAGAGGAGGGTTTGGAGAGGTCTGTGTGATGTAAGTGAGGAGTGGCTGCATCTACTATATTAGAACAGGGCTTTTCAATCTGTGGTACCTGTACCACTGGTGGCTACTTCTGGTGGTCATTCTAGTTAAATTTAGAATACATTTGATCCACATTTAGGTTGCTTCCTCGTTTAGGGTTAGGTTTAACCCTAAAATGTTTAAACCCATCTAAAAGGCCCTTGAGAATATATTTTAAAAAATAAAAATAATTATTATTGCAAAAAATATAACACTAAACAATAATCAACTTTATGCCACTGACACAATAGCCTTATTGAGAGCAATATTGGAAAGAAAACACGAGCAGCAATATATATATATATATATATATAAAAAACTTTTCCTCACCCTCCGCGGGCAGTCTCTGTTTATCCCCCTTCAAGCTCGGGTCCTCTACAAGAGGCCCCTGGGAGCTTGAGGGTTCTGTGCCGTATCTTTGCTGTTCCTGCACTGCACTTTTCTGGACCGAGATTTCCGATGTCTTTCCTGGGATCTGCTCTAGCAATTCCTCCAGTTTGGGGGTCACTGCCCCAAGTGCTCCAATCACTACGGGCACCACTGATACCATCACGCTCCTGGCCTTCTCCAGCTCCTCTTTGAGGCCTTGGTATTTCTCTATGTTCCTTTTTCCGGATGTTACCATCCCATGGCACTGCAATGTCTACCACCACAACTTTCCTCTGCACCTTGTCGACCACCACTATGACCGGTTAGTTCGCCATTATCATTCGGTCTGTCTGTATCTGGAAGTCCCAGAGGACCTCGGCTCGGTCGTTCTCCACCAACTTTGGAGGTGTTTCCCACTTTGTCCTTGGGGTTTCCAGCCCGTATTCTCTGCACAGATGATTTCTGTACACTATGCCAGCACCTGGTTATGATGCGCCATGTAAGCTGTCCCTGCCAGCATCTTGCACCCTGCAGTTATGTGTGGGATATATATATATATATATATATATATATATATATATATACATATACACACACACACACACAAGCTGGAACAATATGTATTGTGTGTATTGTATTGTATTGATTTTTCCTTTTACATTTGAGCTGTATAGAGTCAAATAAGTAACTTCAATGACTCATTATGTTTTTGGGGGATATATATATATATATATATATATATATATATATATATATATATATATATATATATATATATATATATATATATATATATATATATATATATATATATATATGAGCTTGTCAGAGTCCGAGATGGTTCCTATGGCATTAACATGAGTGACATTCTGGGCCTGGTCAATACTGGATGGGAGACCGCAATGAAAACTTGGTGCTGTAGCGGGACGGCAGTGGCTCAGAAGAAGAAGAAGAAGAAGAAGAAGAAGAAGAAGAAGAAGAAGAAGAAGAAGAAGAAGAAGAAGAAGAAGAAGAAGAAGAAGAAGAAGAAGAAGAAGAAGAAGAAGAAGAAGAAGAAGAAGAAGAAGAAGAAGAAGAAGAAGAAGAAGAAGAAGAAGAAGAAGAAGAAGAAAATAAAATAATGCAATCAATGGTGCAACAACAATTAATTGACTAAAATAAATAATTTTGACCATCATAATCGTTATCTGGATCATACAGTCAGACTCTAAAATACATTGCTAAAAGACCTTTTATAACAAAGACAGTGGCAAAAATGTAAAAATAAATAAACTATTTCTGATCCATAATACACTCTAGTCTAGAAGCCTTCAGTCCTGTATTTCAACCTTTATTTGGTAAATAATGTACTATGAAAATAATTGTTTGACTATAGTGGACTTATCAACATGATACGGAGCACGTCAGACTGCCATTGTTTCACCAAGACTGTTTTACTTGAAAACAGTCTTGGTGAGTTCAATCACAGCAAAAGCTTTAAAACCATTGTAGAAGCGCTCTACTGTTACTGTTACACTTGTGGTTTAGTGGGCATTTTCTTCAATACAATTCAATGTCAATAAAATGAGTGAAGCAGTGTTTATAGTTGAATGCTGTTAAAGAGAACGTCTTGAGTCTGACATTTAAAAAATACATTTATATAACTTCTTGGTCCAATGAGAACATGTACCGGTATTTTTGCTGTTTTTAACAGCAGAAACTACACCGTTTTTATTTCGATCTACTGCTAAACGGTCAGTCTTACAGACCATAGCAGGATCTCCATCTGGACTATTTTGGAGGTGGCAGTGGTGTCACAAAGCCCTGTCTGTGATTGGTCTAGTTAGGAAGAACCTACCTGAGTGAAGACAATGATTCTCTAAGGAGCATTTTCAAGCGGACTTTCTCTCTAAAAGATACAAACTAAAGAGTCACATGGCTTGTCAGGCTAATAGCATCTAGCTTCAGTCTTGTTGGCTTTGACTACCACACATAAAGGCTGCAGACCCCAAGGGACCAGAGACATGCCACAGACCACAACAACACCTCAACGCACCACATGAGCATGCAGCGCTCTTCATTAATATCTGGTCATAGCAAAGTTAAAGTAAAACAACACGACCAAGGATAAAGGATATTCTGTGCAACACATCTCTCCCAAAGTCCCACAGCAACAAACACAGCCAACTTCACGACAGAGCTGATCGCAAAAGCAATTACTCTGTTCTGTATGAGCTCCATAAGTAGCAGCATAAGCAGACATGAAGCACACCATATGCAGATTTAACATGGAGTGTCACAGCCGTATTCTTTGTTTATTTAGAACACGTTGTGACATGCTTCTACCACTTCCAATAACATAAAACATGCCTTCTTCCTTGAGCAAAAAAACACTGCAGTGAGTCAGATGTTTGTGTTGTCTGTAATGTGCAGAGCCAGCAGACATGAATAAGACATTCAAGGAATCTTCTTGACTAAGCACTTATATTCCTACACATACTATACAACGTGCATTTGCCCTTAAATCAAACGTAACTCATGTCATGTTTATTTTCAAATGCTCTAACTTGTAACTCAGCACCATCTTGATAAATATAACCCATTTAGTTTTTTGTGAAAATAATGAAGGAGAAGATTTCATTACAAAACCAAACAAATGGTTTGTTTTGTGATTGTTTCTATAATTGTTCTTGATTAAAAAGAGCAAAGACGACATGAAAACACTGAAAAACCTTGGATGCATCTTCACACCTAGAAGGGAACTCCCTTCCTCTGCTCTGGACCCACGATACGGTACAATTAAGGACAGAAGGTGAACAGATCCATCACTCAAAAATCCATTGCATGGCCTTCTTGCAGCTCACGCTTCAATGTTTCTAGGTCAGACACAAGAGCGAAAAAATAGTAATGAGGTATCTCACCATTTACGTGAAGTAGCAACGCAAGCTGCATCCAACAGAGGCAATTTGTGAGCTACCGGGCGGAGCTTGGTTTGAATCCCACAGTACTCTAATTGGCTTAATCCTTTCCAAACAGGAAAATGACCTGATTATTTGTAGGCAATTGTTGTTGTCATAATGCAAAATGATACAAATAATGTTGCTTCTTGGGATTCAAACCTAATTACAGCTTTCTGCCCCTGCTAACGTGCCAAAGTGGGATATATATATATATATATATATATATATATATATATATATATATATATATACATATATATATATATATATATATATACATATATACATATATGTATATATATACAAATCTGCATTTGCACATCATGCTGGAGTATTATCTAATGATGCTATAGCGAATAATCAAATGTTTACTATTTCATACAAGGTTCAAGGATGGTCCTGAGCCTCTACATGGAAAGACTATGCGAACTACATTCAGACTCCACACAGAAACGTCACATTCAGTCTGGGAACTTCTTGTCGGGAGGTGAAATGCCATGTGCAATGATTTCAGATTTAATTTAATTAAAAATAAAACTGTAGATGCCTTGGATTAATGAAGACAATTATTTTTTCAAATATTTCAATAATAATATGGTCTTTGTATTCACTGCATGATATTTTGTTTTGGAGATAAATCAGATAGTCCTCCGCCAAATAAATGTATTATTAGCTTTTGAGAATCTTTCAAAAGAAACACACAATCCTTTGATTACTGATGCATTTCCCCACTCGTTTATGTTCAGCTTGCCTTTATGGATCTGCTCTAAGTCTGGACTGAGCATGTCCTGACCAGAGCCCTGGGTCATAACCATAGACTGTAAGGTCATAACTCATGTCAGGGCACAGGGGATTGGAAAGCAAATACATCTAACATGCACAACAATCCGAGTCATCAAAAACATGTAGTAAACATGTTATGGCTTTTATGGGCCAGAAATCTATATTTAGCATTTCCATAAAACAGAGCTGTCCTTGCCAACAGGATAGCCCAACACGATGTAACAAGTGCTGCTACTGAACACTTTGATCCGTCTCATGGGCCCTGTTCACTTGAACTGTTTCAAACTGAAGGAATTACTTTGGAGATTATGCTTTTGTTCTGCTGTCTTTAAACGTCATCAAAGACACAGTGTGAGCAGCAAACAGGTGAGGTGTATAGATCTACATTGTGCTAAAATCGAAAATATCCTTTCCAATTCATTTGATACTTACAGTTGGCACATGCTTACGAACCCTGACTTGGATTAATTTAAGTGAGTCAGTGAGGCTCACTGGAATATAAATCAGCACTGTCACTGCAACAGAGGACAATGAATAAACCTGAGTGAAAGAACAGGTCAACAAGCACCTTTAAGACCAGCAAAAATGTAGTGCATTTGTACTGTTTGTATTGTATCTTACCTATTTCATACAAAAATGACATACTGTACAATACAATGTTAATAAATCACAAACAATGCTTCTTGTTCACTGAAACGTCTTTTATAATCACATTGGAGATGATTCCCTGCTGGGTTAAGTTGGATGCCACCTTCTGTTACTGAAATATTTTAAAATCAGAGCACATATAGTTTCATAATTCTCCAGCTCACAGGATTTGGACAGTAAAGCAGAGAAGAGGCAGCACCTGCACCTGCACCTTGACAGTCTCCTCGTCCTGATTTTGCTACGCAACACAAGCTCGTGCAGTCATTGGGATCTTGTCTCTCTGCATGACGAAAACACTGTCTGTAAAGATGACAGAGGACAAACATCTGACCGTAGCCTATGAGCAGCACTCGTCTGTCTCCAAAATGCAGCGCACCTGACACCGGGACGCTCCATCACACACAGGTCAGCCCAGCACGGACACGTCCAGCACACCGACCGTCCCGACCACCACTGACCTGTATGGTGCAGGTGTACTCCGAGTCGTCCAGCAGCCTCACAGTGCAGTTGTATTCACGGTCCAGGCTCCTGATGCTGCTGCTCACGAGGCGGCTCAGCATCATCTTCTCGCCCCTGCGCTCTCGGGATGACACCAAACCAGTCTTCTTCTTCTTTTTTTATTTCCCGCCCCTCTCACCTTAGCGATGTCCCTCGTCTGCGGTCCGACACCTGGCCAGGGGCAGCGGCGGCAATACTGGGCTGCTGCGGTGATTCGTCTCCATTTGATGCACCCGCTCGTGAAAGATAACACACACACGGTTTTTGGAGGTTTGAATGAACGCGAGGGGCTTAAGGTGTCGCCGCTCCGCTGGTGGTGGTCCAGTTAAAGGGTCTGCCCCTCACCACACCTTCCCCGCTCCTCTGGCCGTGCCAATGCCGCTCTGGATGCTGGGCACAGGCAGACAGCTGAATGGTCTGAGGTGCTGCGTTCAAAGGCCGTAGGACACTGCAGAGAGAGCGTGTTCAGGTAGCGTTAGGGGCAAATTCCAGGACATTGACTGGCTTCTTTGTCGCCCGAACACAGCCTCGATTGTGTTGACACACTCTTCATTCATGACGTGGTTTGAGCTGATCTTGAAGGCTCTGAATCTAAGTGTTATTCCAGGTCCAAACCTTGTGTTTTCCGATAAACGTGAAAGCAACGCCACATTGCCTCCAGTCCAAGAAAGCGCGAATGCCTTGCAGACACTTGAATGATTTTCATAAAAGGTATTGATCTACACACAGGTGGTGAGTGAGTGGCATGTTTAAATTAGTTTCGCCTATAGTTTATTTACGATTAACAGTGTTTATCTTCTTAACCCATCGTCTTGAATTGGACTCCTGTTTCAATGGCCCCGACAGAAAATGTTAGGTAGAGCGTGTAGCGTGTGTCTAATTAGTGTGTTTAAGCTGTCAAGATTTTTACGAAAACATATTTTGTCCGCACTTTGGTCGTTTAAAGAAGCAATTCAACGGGATCCAAACCATGAAAATGAGCTGTTTATTTTTGTCATAAATACCGCGCACGTTTTTACTGAAGTGGACAAAAAAGAAGCCCGTCTGCCGTGACATTGTGACAATGCCGTGACCCGGATTCGAACCGGGGTTGCTGCGGCCACAACGCAGAGTACTGACCACTATACGATCACGGCGAGCTACGACGGGATGAAGACTATCCGCTCGAGAAGTCGAAGTCATTCGTAGAAAACAGAAAAACATCTCCCAGTGTAATATTTTGGTCTGGAACAAACGTTGATTGTAAATTATGACCCAAAACATGTTTAAATGAACCGAACACCGTTTATAAACTCATTTTGTTCGGGTTTGAGCCTTAAGAGCAGAGCGATTTCCTACACGTGTTTGCAGTGGTGGTGCGCCCTCTGGCGGAGAAGCCTGAGCGACACAATAAACACAGACGATCTGATTGGACGAGCAGCTGCTTCACGTTTTCCGGAGCTTCCGTGCTTTTGTAACGCTCAAGCTGAAAACATGTTACCAAACACTGCTTCATGCTGTTAGATCAAGCTCAACACACGCGTACACGTTCATAAAGGTAAGGTTATTTAAGTGCACATTTTAGTTATCTGACTGGCCAGTTGTTTGCACATGAATTATTATGTTACTTTACTAAGGCGTAACCAATGCTTTACAATGCATTCGGATCAATTAATAGACCAAAGATGATCTTTTGCACTCTTTTTATATCGTTTGAAACTGATAATCGTTCAAATTGATGATTGGGTTCATGCTAATTCTCCATAATGAACTAAAATAATAATTGTGACAATTTTAGAAGCAAAATTTTGTCTTTTTAACTCTAACAACAAACAAATACTAACACACTCACAGATTCACTGACGTCACAATTCAGAAGTTTGTAAGTTGTAAAGTTGGTAAATAACATGAGGAATGTGTTAGTGAAAGAAAATGTAATATTTCACTGTCGCCTGGTCTATGTAATCGTATAATCCTTAAATTGTGATGTATTTTCTCAGTTATACTAATACTGCAACACTAAAATCAGATATTGTAAATGCTTGATTACCATAATGACCAATTAATACAATTAGTTCATTCTTTGTGCAGGAAAATCAGCATGTCACATACGTGTATTCACTGGTTCCGCAAAGGGCTCAGGCTGCACGACAACCCAGCGCTGATCGCAGCTCTGAAGGACTGTAAGGAGCTGTACCCTGTGTTTGTATTGGACCCTCACGTTCACAACAATAAGACTGGACTGAACCAGTGGAGGTTTCTCATAGGATCACTCAGGGATTTAGACTGCAGCCTGAAAAAACTCAACTCAAGGTGCAACGAAACAGATACAAAAATATGAATTTATCAGCTTGACTAAAGAAAAATGCTTAATCTGTTTCTGTTTTAGGCTGTTTGTTGTCCGAGGTAAACCTGAGGATGTGTTCTCCACACTCTTTAAGAAGTGGAAAGTGACCAAGTTGACTTACGAGTACGACACAGAGCCTTACAGTTTAAGCCGGGACCAAACCGTCACAAAGCTGGCAAAGGAAAATGATGTTGAAGTCGTCTATAAAGTCTCACACACCCTCTTCGACATTAACAGGTTTGTTTTTGGATTATAGACATGTTTTTCATTTCCTTCAACATAGTAATGAACCTATGAAATATTTGCAGAATAATTGAGGACAACAATGGCAAGCCCCCTCTTACGTACAACCGAATGCAAGCCATCGTTAGCAGCATTGGCCCACCAAAAAAGCCAATTCCTTCTCCTACGGTGGACGATATGAAACGTATGGTAACACTTACAATATAATACACTAAATTGCATTTTAACTGATTCACAAGGCATCTCTTCTGGCATAGATGCGAGTAGCCCATCCTCTAAAGATGATGAGGAGGAGTATGGTATCCCGACACTAGATGAGCTGGGTCATGACATCTCAGCCATCTCTGAGGAGCTGTACCCGGGAGGAGAAGTAGAGGCTTTGAGGAGGCTGGATGAACACATGAAAAAAACTGTAATACACACGTAGTAAATGATGAATCTGTAATCCATCTACCACGTTTGTATTCATGTATATCTTTTTCCTTTCCTTCAATCGAGCAATGGGTGTGTAATTTTGAAAAACCCCAGACCTCTCCAAACTCTCTGATGCCGAGCACCACTGTCCTCAGTCCGTATCTGACGTCAGGCTGCGTGTCCGCGCGCACGTTCTGGTGGAGGTTGACTGAGGTCTATCAAGGGGTGCGTGCCATTATCAGAGATGTTCAATCGTACGAACAGATACAGAACTTGACCTAATTTTCCTTTTTCTTTGCGCGTACGGCAGAAGAAGCACTCCTCTCCTCCAGTTTCTCTGCACGGTCAGTTGCTTTGGAGGGAGTTCTTCTACACAGCCAGTTTAGGCATCCCCAACTTCAACAAGATGAAAGACAACACCGTGTGTACGCAGGTGGACTGGGACACTAATCCTGAATTCTTGGCCGCTTGGAGAGAGGTATCACTAAAGTTAATTGTGTACACAGTAACTTGGTAAATCAAAGTTAATGCAGATTATTTTCAAAGGCTCGGACTGGTTTTCCATTCATTGATGCCATTATGACCCAGCTGAGAACAGAGGGGTGGATTCACCACTTGGCCAGACATGCTGTTGCCTGCTTTCTCACTCGAGGGGACCTTTATATCAACTGGGAAGAAGGACAAAAGGTTCAAAACAATGTTTCTTCGTGATGAAATGGTCTCTACTCAGTTCCACAACAGTTCATGGAGATAATGTGTCAATTTGCACAGGTTTTTGAGGAGTTTTTGTTGGATGGAGACTGGGCTTTGAATGCTGGGAACTGGCAGTGGCTCTCAGCAAGTGCCTTCTTCCACCAGTTTTTCCGTGTTTACTCCCCTGTGGCATTCGGCAAGAAAACAGACAAAAATGGAGATTATATCAAGTAAGATGAGGGGTCAAACACACAAGCTGCTTTGATCAATACTGTTATTTATTAAATGTGTTATGTGCATTTTGCAGGAAATACTTGCCTTTACTGAAAAAGTTTCCACATAAGTACATCTATGAGCCATGGACAGCTCCCCGCAGTGTCCAGCAGGCAGCAGGATGCATTATTGGTAAAGACTATCCAAAGCCTCTCGTAGAGCATGATGTTGTCCGCAAGAAGAATATTCAGAGGATGAAGTTAGCCTATGCCAAGAGATCCACTGATAAGCTTGAGTCACCCACCAAAAAACAAGGTATATTAAAAATATATGTTTACAACTTCTATCTTGTTACGTTATTTATGTGATGTCATTCTTTTGTATTACACAGGTGTGAAACGCAAAGCGTCTGTTGTGGAAATGCTGAATAAAAAAGCAAAGAAGAAGTAACACAAAGCAACTGTCATATGCACATTGTATTTCAGGAGATTTTTAAATGTGTATGGTTTATATTTTTCAAAAACTAACATACCTTTTACTGTAGTATATTTCAACTGTTATTTTGAATATTTTACAATAAATCCTGATGGATTATTTCCTCTTTTGTGTTTGCTTCAAACCACTAGATGTCACTGCGTCTCCTTCTGTTGCATTATCAGATGTTGTCCCAGTAATGAATAGAGTCCAATGACAAAAGAGTTATAATGATGACCAAACAATTAATTAGTTATAATGCACTTAATTGTTTTCTGTGCTATTCTTGGCTGTACACACTTTGCATGTCCTGCTTTATTTAAAGTATGTCTATTGATCACTTCCACACAATCTATTGAATTAGGCTCTGCCATTTTACAAAATCTATTTGTTTAGGGAAATGCGAGTTGAGTGCGCTACGTAAAAGTATTGCTGCATTTGGTGATGAGTGTGTCTGGCATGCGTGTCACAGCTGTCTTCAGGGTGAGCTCTTCTCCTGTTTCTGCTTCCTTGGATCTGACACTAGTGTGAATATCCAGATGATGATGTCATATCATTATATGGCTCACAAACAGTCTGAGATTTTCTGTATCAGAAATCACTCTCATTCTTAAGTTTTATTTACATCCATGAAATATCCACAGTGATAAGTGGGGAAACAACACCTTGGGTCATGGTTACTTTAGTGTTCGCTGTGTTGAAGTTATCTCATTTGCTTTTTTATACTTGTGTCTATGTGGACCCATCATATTTTGGAAAAGGTTGTTGTCCAGAATAAGAACAGCATGTTCCAATGCAGCTTATGTAAACTGTACTTTTCATGGATCTGTTATCCTTCATGTAAAACTTTATAATTTACTTTACAATAAGATATTCATGCTGCATGACAATGGTTTGGTATTTGGCCACATGTCAGACCTCTCTCTGCACTCTGGGAGGCGCTATAGAGTTCCATTGGCAACAAAGTGTTTATAAAAAATAGTTTGTCCCCTGTGCTGTGGACGTCCTAAATGCAGTGGGATTGAGCACATGTGAGAAACAGAAAAAAACTGATTGTTTATAACGAATCGTACTGCTGCTTCTCTTTATGTTGCTTTTAGGTGGTGGTGAGCCGAAGATGAATTTATACCTTGGTAGAAAAATAGCTATATTCTATTATATACTCTATATTTTATTCTATCGATGCATAAACATGAAAACAATTTATGTTGCTGCCATAAACACATACAGTACAGTCCTTACAGTGTTATCTACAGACGATGAAGTGGTTAGTTCAGATAACAGCCATATTATCTCACATGTACAGGGGTGACATTAACTCCATGTCAATCAAAATAGAGAATGCAATTGTTATCTTGCTTATAACTGACAAAAATCAACAGACCTGGGGCCAACGGTTCAATCACATGCTGAAAGGTCACAGTTTATTAGACCAGGAAGCTGCTCAATAAATACCAGAGTGAAACTAAAGAGGAACAGTAAAGGTGTTGCTTCATCCATCGCCACACTCATCTCATGGTTATGTCTTTTATTAGACTATGGATTTATGCTAAATCAAGGATGGATTTGGAGGGTATCGCTCATTGTCCTTCAATAAATCTGACATATTAAGCCATAACCGGATCCCTATATTTACCGGTATTTGGTATTTTCCTTTTCAACATCCAGCCTACAATTTCTTTTTTAAATAAAGGAAATTTGTAAGCACTTGTGGCCAATTTGTCCTGTTTTTGTTTGCAGTAGTGGTAACTGTATTTAATGAACCTCCTAGATTTAGCTCTGGGGTACCCCTTCCCAAAGAGCTGCATGCTCAGAGGATCTACTGTCTAACACGAGCTCCGCCAGCCGCTGGGACCCCATCGTGTCTCCACGCACTGTTATGCTTTGATCTTTCTGTAGACTGATTTCCTGTTCTGGAAATGAAGTTCAATCTATGGCTTTCCAACTGCAAAAAAGAAGACCAACCACTGGCATAAACAACTCATAATCCATGATGTAAGTTCACTTCTAAATGACTTTTAAGTTTTTCATTAGGGGTTTATGTCAAATGGATCCCATCGTGTGCTGTTTGCATGCAAGCTTGTGTCCAGATAAAAGTCCATGTCTCTTTGGCACTCATCTTGATTTGCCTATATAAGGCTGTACTATTTCTACTGCTTTCCTCTGGGGTGCTAACATAATTGTCTGCGTCATGACAATGTGTACCACAGAGCCACTGGATATTAGTTTTCATACTGAGATTGTGTTTGAAAACAGTAATGTTATGCTGTATTATGACATTTATATTTGTATGTACTTTTTTATCTGAAACAAAACATAAATGTTCATGTCATTCTCATTAAATGGTTTTATAGTATATTTAGCTTGTCTGTTTAGTTGTCAGTCACTGCAATCTCTTTTTAAACATGTTATGCTATTAAGCCTTATTATGCTTAAACTGGTGTTTACTCCTTGTTGACACATATAATAATGGTCCAATGGTAACTTTTGGAAAGTATGATGTACTCTTGTGCCTATTTGCAGGCCAACTATAAATAGTGCAGCAGCCTACGCATGCTCATGTTTGATTGGAAATTTCATTGCCTAAGTCAGTGCTCTGGGGTCTCTGTCAAAGGAGGGAAGTTTGGGATGGTAAGTACATTTTATTTGATTTATAGAGCAAATCTTAATATAAAGACAAAAGACAGTGGTTAAGACTATGTTTAAACTAATAAATGATACATGTCCTTTTTTTAGGGGTATAGGTTTGGAACATAACGTTTGCTTTTTTGGATTAAATCTGATGGAAATGGGTTCACGGAGGACAATAAACCATTCCCTGTCTGGCAATGGGAGATCCCTAAACGGGACAGAAGTGAGTAGAAGCAGTCGGTCCCCCGGGTGCAGCTATCTCTCCAATGTGAGGCCAGAGAACAGGTACAAGGCCAGTCACCGCTAAATAACAAGAACACACAAACAACTACTTTGTGCTTTAACAAAACAAACATTATCCAAACATATTATTTGCTGACATATCTTATTTCTTTGTTCGATACAATGGCCACCGGAGTTTAAATAAAGTGTTGATTAAGAGCAGCATTTCAGCAAAGCAGTGTGGAGCCAACTTCACATCAAGCAATCCTCTCGTAAAGCGGCGGCGTATATTTACCAATAGCAATTATTCTCATTTCTTTCTCATTGTGTAATGTATTATTTAGCCTATCATTTTACACACATAAAGCCTTCATTTTAGATTTACATTATTTTGACACCCACACAGTTCTTTTGTAAAACTTGTTTATTGAGTGTCTGCGTGATGTCACACAGGCACTATATGTTCTTGTATTCACGTATTTTTTATTATTATATTTTCCATGATTTTCCATTTAGCCAGTAACTCCTTAACGCTTCAACCGATTTCAACATGTTATACCTCATTATGATCGCGTTCACAGTAGTACGTGTGCTATTACTTTTGACAAACTGAAAAAGAATTGTCGAATTTTCAAAAGTATTAGTTTTCCCCATTTTAAATGAATTTGGGCATTGAGTGTCTGCGGAATTCTTTAGACTTTATTCTTTAGAATTTTGTGACGGAGCCAGTCGAGCGAGAGAGAGAGAGAGAGAGAGAGAGAGAGAGAGGGGGAGAGAGAGAGAGAGAGAGAGAGAGAGAGAGAGGGAGGGAGAGGTAGACTTTATTCTTTAGTAGTTTGGGATCTCTGTCAACAACAGGTAAGATTATCTTGTGTTTTATATACATCGATGCAATATATATACTCTAATTATATAATTGTATACTGAACGTGATTATGTAAAATAATCACGTTTATTCGTGATTATAAATAAAGAGACTTTATTCTTCGCCTGTCCAGAGGCAGGAAAATAAAGAGGAGGAACTACAAAAATGGAGTGAGACTACAAGAATAAAGTCTAAAGAATAAAGCCTAAAGAATAAAGTCTAAAGAATAATAATTGTAAGCGGCACTTGTCCAGGGAGGGAGAGAGGGAGAGGGAGAGAAGGAGAGAGGGAGAGAGGGAAAGGGAGAGAGGGAGAGGGAGAGGGGGAGAGAGGTAGACTTTATTCTTTAGGCTTTATTCTTTAGAATTTTGGGACGGAGCCAGTCCAAAGAGAGAGAGAGAGGGGGGGGGGGGGGGGGGAGGGAGAGAGGGAGGGAGGGAGAGAGAGAGGGAGGGAGAGAGAGAGGGGGGAGAGGGAGAGACGCAGACACATTTTCTAGTTGTTCAGATTACTGTGACTGTTTTCTGTCATTTCCCTGTGAAGATCGTAATTACTGTCTTGTGGCGTTAGCCTAAGTACACACAACATTCACTGAAGTATAACAACGTCCCTTTAATGTGCAGTGGCCCAATACAGTTACAGCAGGCATGGATTAAGTGCACATCACATAAATGTACCAATATAATGAGATTATTTAATGCATGTTCACATCTGTCCTTTCTCTTTTCTTCACTTTGTTTACCCTGTTTATGGGGCAGGAATGAAAATAAATATTTATTGGTTGCTTTCAATTCAATTAAATCTTTATTATAAACAAAAAAACATTAGGTTTAGAGCATCTTAAAAAAGGAGTAATAGTAAAAATAGAAGTCTCCACATCTCAGAAGTACCTCTGTCTGAGCTCCTCTCAGGTCAAACTACAGTTTGATCTTATATCACTGTCACTGGCACTGCAATACTTCAGGACTTTCAAAGAGTCGTGATACGCCACTTTCAAACTCTTTATCCTATTTGGCTGAACTAGAACTAGATCTAGAATATCTGTTTGCTTGTTTATCATATATGACTCGCTATGAAGATAAAATATGCAGAACTGAGCCACGATTAATACATGTCATGATTGAATAATTTTAAGAAAATGCAACATTATTTAAGATATATTGTGATATATTATATCATCATGTCAGGAGCACTCTGTGCAGTGTCATTGCACAGTTAACAGAAGAGACACAGCCTTTCTTTGAAGTAACTCTGAAGTCCAAAGCTGTGTCTGAGAGCTGCAATGTCAAGTTTACATGCGTCGTCACAGGTAAAGCCATGTTTGCATCGAGTGTTAGTCAGGAACTCTCAGGAGATTGAGAATTAGTACTTCAAAATGCAAGATGCGGTTTAACTTACCATGTATAAAGTTAGTGAAATTGTGTTGTCTTCAGGGTACCCTGCACCTCAAGTCACCTGGTATAAGGATGACATTCAATTAGACAGATACTGCGGTTTACCAAAATATGAAATATTCCGCAATGGTCACAATCATTCCCTGCACATATACAAGTAAGTGAGCATACCATCACTAAACCAAATATATACCATCATTTTAATGTAAACATTTGAATTATAATTTTTTTCCCAGTTGCACTGAAGAAGATGCAGCAATATACCAGGCCTCTGCCACTAACACAAAAGGCATCGTGTCCTGCTCTGGCGTTCTTGAAGTAGGTGAGATGAATGAGTTTAAGATCCACCAACGCTACTTTTCCAAACTCAAACAAAAAGCTGAGAACAAACGCAGGGAGGCAGAGGAGAAGGAAAACCAGGAACCAGCACGGACCATCAGCCCAGATCGAGACCAGAGGAAACGGCGCTCCACTGTGGGTAGCTACATCAGTGCCCCCAGCGCCACAGAGGAGGACACCAGCGAGGAGAGCCAGCAGGAGACTACTGCAGAAATCAAGGCCAGAGCACAGAAGAGCTGTGTGGAGGACGTCAAAGATACTAATGGAACTAAGGAGTCCATAGAGGCACATTTAATAACTGATCAGGATGCCAACGAGAGCACTCCTTCACCTGGGACACACACAAATGACTCTGGTCAGAAGGTGTTTACAGCACACCAAACCAAAACTCCTTTTGTAAAGACATTCAAAAGCTCTAACACAGCTAAACCTTGTCCTGTGGGGGAAAATGGTTCTGAAAAGGATGAGAAAATCTCTGCGGCTTGTTCAGAGATACCTGAATCTCCAAAAAAGTCTAAACATTTAATGGATTCTATGGAAGTGGAAAGTAGTGCTACTTCAACCTCAGTGCTATCTTCTTTTAAACAATTGAAAAAGCGACTGGCAAGTGTCGGTGACAACCACGGACCAAGTCAGGAAAAAGTTGATCGTAAGACAACAAAAGGAAATGTACAAAACATAAAAGTACAGAATGGAAGTCCATCCAAGAACCTTTCACCTGTGATACCCCCAAGAGCTTCAAAACTACAGCCAGCTCAGTCGACAATAAAACAGGACACAAGTACAAAACTTAAGGTCATGGGCAGGGATAAAACGGCACAGGTTTTGTCCCCTGATATGACTCACACAAACACATCATGTGACAGTGGGACTGCTCTTCCTCAGCCTCCATGTCAGCAGGTCAGACGGGAGCCGCCCCAAAAGGAAACAAGACCTGACCAAAAGAGTGTGCGCGTGCCCGTCCCAGTACAAGAGAGGGAGGTGAGACAGACTGTTACGCATGAGCTCATAAGAACTTTGTGTTGCCAACACTGGCCTCATCACTAACCCATGCATTTGCTGCTATTTTTAGACCTGAAGTATTTGCTGGCTGTTCTGAGTGATGAGAAATAAATGACGCACATGTTGACAGATGTGATAGGCATCTTTTCACTTAATGAAGATCAATTAAAAAGGTCATATTATATGTACTAGAAGATTAAATTATATGCATGAACTGAAATAAGATTTTATTTAATTCTAGTGTTTAATATATTGATCATAAAATGCTTCATACTTTGCCACAATTAAAATCTAATCTTTTCAGGATGTGACACAGTTTGTCTTGAAAACACTTCACATGCCTCTGTCACTGCTACTAAAACTAAAACAACTAACTTTGTATAGTAAAAAATACCTTTATATACCCAATTCTTTGGATATCTAATCCTCTGAGGTTACCTTGGGTTTACACATTGTATTTGTTCAAGCAAATGTGCAAATTTAATGTGCTGGTTACAGAGATGTTGGTTATCAAGTGTAAAAACTATGTAAAATATGCATTTTATGGGATAGAATCTGTGTTGGTACTTGAATTTATGTAATGACGTTACAACTGCTAGCCCACAATGAGTGACTTTTGCTCTTTGTGAGTAGCTGTCTTGTTTATCCATAGTAACATACTTTAGGATTAAGTAGGAGGTATTTACAGCCGTGCCCTAACAGTGTGTTCCGTCTCCTCCACAAGGCTACACAGGCCCATGCAAAGACACAGAGGAATGAGGCATCTGTTGACCTTGAGCTGAAGCCCAAGCTCCACACAACGGCAGCACCAGAGACGCCCACATCTGAAAGGGTTGAACGGGACAGGCGTGATCCATCTTTGCACAGTGGCCTTCAAAATGCCGTGGATAACATGACCCAGGACACACAGGATCATTCTAGGGGATCAGGTGAAATCACACAGAAGCCACCACTCGAAAGCTCCAGCGCTGCTGAGAACAAGTCCAAGTGTAATGTTTCTCTCACTGCACAGCAAAGCCAGCCTAATGCACCCATAAAAACTGTTGAACAGACAGAAATACCAATCCATGAGAAGGTAAAATGTGAGGAGACTAAAGAGTTAATATCACTTTCGGTCGGACAGGCTCAAAGTAAAGAGGGTCAAATGAAAGGATGTCAAAGTTCAGTAGAAACAGTGTCATCTGGAGGACATGGTCCGTCGCAGCTAGAAGAAAATGCACAGATTACAGAGTCTGAGCCAAAAGATCTACAAAAATGTCCATCACCCATTCCAAACATAATATCTATAGCTGAACTCCTGAGGTCACAAATAAATGCTCTCGAGGAGTCGGTTTCATCACGAATAACCCCAGTAGACAATACAGAAAAGCCTGAGGGTAGAACGGGCAGGGAAAGTAACACTACCAGAGCAAACGAAGCCCCTCCACAAACCATAAAGGAGACATTAATGCAGATTTACAATGAGCTAATGAAAACTAAGGAACTCTTTACGGATGAAGCTCCTGTTTTGTCAAACTGTACACATCCCCTGGAATCTATTGGAACCCCTTCTTCAACCACACCAGAAAAAACAATATGTAGTGAAACAAATGAATACAAAGCAACCAACCGCCTGTCAGAAAAATCGAGTGAAGAAACTGGGGAACTTCTAAATGTCAGGAAACAGGAGCCTCCAAATAATGAAGCTGTGCGAGACACCGACACACAGGCGCTGACCAAAACCACTCCTGAAATAAAGTTGGATTGTATTCCGGTAGTAGCGATTAAAGAAACATTTACAGCACCACTTCTTTATAATAGCAAAATGGAAGAACTTAAATCAAACATAAGTAGTTCTGAACGTGTGCAAGAGCTCCCGGTTTCAAATGTTTTGGACAGTGTAAGCAGCGTACAAAAGAACAATAATGCAACGGAAGACTTTGAAAAAGTGGTTATCTTGCCTCATCTTATTCCTGAGACAAGTCCATTGTTAGAGAAAAGAGACTGTGATCCGATTGCTTCTGCAACTCCACAAGAGCTGGCATCTGGAGCCAGGCGCAAAGTCCCAACACATAAAACTAAACTGGTGGAAGCGGAAGCCCCAACCACCAACAATGACTTAAATCCTACAGTTGAAAATGTTTCTACATCCCCACAACTTTCTCGACACCCAGCACAGCTTCTGCCTAATGCAGAACCAGTGTCACCCAAGAAAAAGCGCTCTCCACTCCTGAATAGAAAGAAGTCACCTGTTGAGATACTAAGTCCACAAACCCTCGAGCTTCCAGATGTAATATCTGAAGAGAGCTCTGTGATCAAGACCAAGAATGACCCCTACAAAGGTAAATAAAAACAACAACTTACACTGTAGTTGTAAATCTGCATCAATTACAGTCACAAAATATTGTTAATTGCTGCAGCTCCACAAGTAATTCGAAAGATAAGAGGAGAAACCTTTGCAGACCACTCAGGCAATATGAAGCTGTGGTGCCAGTTCTTCAATGTCCTCAGTGAATCTACTGTTACATGGTATAGAGATGAACTAGTCATTGCTAAAATGTTAAAAAGGTACAATATCTTTATGTTAAATAGTATTATTCATACAGACTACTGTAGCTTATAAACCATTATCTCCCAGTGCAGGGGATGAAACAAAAGTCAATCTTGCTCTTGCCCAAGCCACATCCCACGACACTGGCGTATTTGGATGCACAATTACAAATGAGTATGGAACAGACTCAACAGACTTTCTGCTCAGTGCTGCGGGTCAGTACATTTTTACTCCTACCTATTGTACTTATTTTTTTTCATAAACATGATATTGACTTTTTAATTGTGTTGTAGTTTTAAGTGGACTGTCAATTCAAGAAGATCTTGGAGGTGGGATTATTTTGTAATTCTTCTAAAACTTTGTGTCTTCTAATTAACATTTAACATAATTATTTTTTTAATTGATGTCTGCAGTTGGAGAGGAAATTGAACTAGCGCCTCTAATATTCAACAAAGGCGTGGCTGATTCTTGTGTGTGGGGGAAGAAATTGTTTGGCCGCATAACGGTGCAAGAAAGTCGTCTTGGTGTAGGATTTTCCCACAAAACCTGGAGGGCCAAAGTCATTTATGGTCTTGAACCTGTGTTTGAGTCTGGTAACTCCTGCATCATTAAAGTTTGCAATCCCATTGTTTATGGAGGTAAAGGGGAAGGCTTGCTAATAGAAAAGAATCAAGAAGGTGTTAAACAGGTGAGTTGCTGATACTGTTGTGATTGCAGTAGTGTTAGCTGGGCTATAAAGCTGTTGTCATTGTGTGCTAAAAGTTTACTCTGGGCTAGTTTGTCTTTAAAATACTTTATCCAAGCACTGCCATAGATTGTATATTGTCTATGCTTTGGCTTTACCAGATATTCTCTTTAAATTACATCGAGAAAGCTAGCCAGGCTACTTATCTTTTGGATGGTTTCTGTTCAAAGGCATGTAAAATTCAAAACCTTGCTCGAGAATACTGTAAGATATTTTCAGCAGAGGCAAGAGCGATAGAGAGTTTTGGCTCCTCCTTTGAGTAAGTTTTATGATACAACATTAATCTGATCTAAATACATTCTCATGCTTTCTTATAATTATGCAAATCTTATGACACAGAGTGATCCCAGTTCACCTGATGTATCGACCAGCAAACAGCATACCATACGCCACAGTGGAGACTGACCTGTGCGGGGTGTATAGTACATACTGTGGGCTGGATCACGCTGGAAGGTTAGATATGAGGAGTGGATCGGAGGCGGCGCAGAAGTGTTGTGCGCTGCTGCACTGGATCTTTCAGTGGACCAGTGGAAATATGCTTTTCACCAAGTTAGAAGGTAAACCAGCACCTAAAAGACATACAATATTGACATGATTACTAACGGAAAGATGAGGTTTTGTGAGGAAAAACCTTGCAGATGAACAGGTGTTGTTTGGCTATGTATGCTACACAGTTTTTCCTTTCACAGCCCATTACGTTTATTCTAGGGTCCATGTTTAATGTGTGATGAGCTTAAAAACAATTTGCGTTTCGGAAATCGTGCGAAAAATCTCATTATGGCCACATCCCTGCATTCAAAACAAATTTACTGCATGTTAGATTGATCTAAATCAGGATGTTTTGTCATTTGCAGGTGTTAACTTTAAGATCACAAATGTTGGAATTTCTCTCAAATCTCACGGGTCAGTACTTGTGTTTTGTTTTGAAACCAGAACGCATTTGTTTGCTAATTTGTATTTAAATTATTTTGCTGACATTTCCACGTTTCTGCAGGCACCAAGGTCTTCCGCTTGAGGGAAATCCTAAAGTATTTCAGCAATTTGTTATCCAGCATCAGTGTAATTACTTCTGTGGCTTACTGGGCCTACGATCACTAAAGGTCATTGAGTCACTATTGATGACTACTAAACCTAAAGGCTCCAAAAGTCCATTGGTTCAACGTAAAATGGGCTCCTCGAGTCCTCAGACTGGACGAAAGTTCTCTGCCAGCCCCAGGATATCTAAAAAGACTCAGCAAGATGTCCAAAGAACTCCCTCCGAACAAAGATCTGCTGATGAATCCAACGATAAACTGAGTATTAGTCATTAAAACCTCTATGGAATTGTAAAATCTCCATACTGAAATTGAGGTTTTGTGTTATAAGAGTGTAAAATAATAGAAAGTGACAACACAATATCTGTAGAATTATTTCAAACGAGTCAAGTATATCTTACATTTCAAACACCATTCCTATGCAACAGCTCTTATATGTTACTAGAATGATACAAAACAATAAGCGACAGGCTCTCTACAGTGCTGTTGTGGAGGTACAAATATTTTTTTCTCACAGTTTTAAATGAAGTGCCTGCATGTATACAAGCTGGGATTGGGTATCAACCTATATTAATAAACAAAATATTGATATCTATATCAGAACTGAAAAAGCAGGATTGGGATATCTCTAAAAAAATTTCACTAAAGTGAAAATGTCTTGATTGAATAAAACATTATTATTTTTCTTGTGTCTCATATATGCATTGATTATACACATTATGTAATTTTGTGTTTTAATTTCAAGTTTCAAGTCTATCTCAAGCCAAATGTAGTAGCACCTGATTGTCATAGTGCTAGGAAATTACTCAAGAGTAAAAAGTGAATACTCTAAATGAAGAACTGGAGGTGTCCTTTGTGCTGCCAGAAGAAGCTTGAAGCTTGAGAAACAATGTTCTAGTGGATTATTGGATCATGATGATGTGTTTGATAGCACATTTTAATAAATGTGTTTCAAAGTAAATATATGGTGCTGTGTTAATCACATGTTAGCTTATAATAGCTAATAGGTATTAAGCATATAATGGGACGACGATTTGACATTTTGATGTCCTACCGTAAAACCTAACTCCAGAAAAGATTGCTTTGCATGGTTTAAGTCAAAATTGAATCTTTGGAATCATAAGAAATATACCATGTGGTTGTTCAATTGGTAGCTGCCCTAGTTAAGAGTGAATAATTGTCATAAGTCTCTAAACATTGTTCAGAATGCACCCTGCCTTAGGCCCACAGCTGAAGTAGATACAGTTATCTTTGATTCCAAAACACACCCTTCATTTGGTGATGCTCATTAGCACCTGTGACCAGTGTTTACATTGTGAAAGGCTAATTTCATCAAGATAATCCTTTGTGATTGCTCATCATGACTCATCTTTTATGTAATAGCTAGACATTAAGCACAAACAAATAGAAGGCTATGGCTTCACACTGAAGTTCATGCAATACACATTTCCTTCCATCCTCGCATTGTGCTGTCATTTATTTTTTTCAAATTAAAACATTTATTAAAAGACTATACTTTGTCCATATTTGTGTGTAATACATCATTCGAACGGTAAGAAATTCTAGTTTCTAGTTATATGTTTGAAAACAATGTAAGAAGAATGCAGGGTCAGCCCTATCTTCTCTAATATATTTTCAGTACCTACTGTATGTTTGGCATTTCAGACTGGGAGCAGCAGGATTGGGAACATTTTTCAATGTGAGGCACCTATGTTCCCAGTATCTATGTTCTCCGACCTATATGGGGAATATATAGGTATGCAATAAAAATGGGGTGGCAAAGGCGGTTAGCGCTCTTGCCTCCCAAGAAGGAGATCATGGGTTCGATTCCCGGACCAGACCAACATCACATGATCTCTCCGGGTGGAGTCTGCATGTTCTCCCCGTGTTACCGTGGGTTCTCTCCGGGTTCTCTGGCTCCTCCCACCGTCCAAAGACGTGTGTTAGGCAAAATTGGTGACTCTAAATTGGCCCTAGTGATTGAATGTGAGAGTGAACTGTCTGTAATGTCTATGTCTCTGAGTTGGCCCTGCGACAAGTTGGCCACTGTCCAGGGTGTACCCCGCCTAAGGCCCGAAGTCACTGGGATAGGCTACAGTCACCCGCGACCCCAAAAGGGAAGAAGCGGTAGAAAATGGATGAAAAAAATGGCAATAAAAATGGACTGAGCAAAGACATATTTCATAGCTTCATTTCCCTACTAGTCAACAACAACTGTGTACATTTTCAGAGCTCCAGGTTCAAGTATATTGAAATAGTGCGTATTAAAATCAAGCCTGTAATCCCTTATCCCACCGGGCTGGACCTCCTGATAAAGGAGTTACCCGGTGGCCAGGGCTTACACAGAGTAAGATATAAAAACCTTATTTCCCAGACTCGATTTGCAGATTGAGAATGACTCTTGGATGTGAGTCGAAACATTTTCCAGAGTCCAGATAATACAACAGAATTTTTTCTACAATGCATATTATAATGTTTTTTTTTCTGCATTAAATCAAGTAATTGTACACATCCAAAAGGCCAGAATGATAATAATAATAATATAAATTAATAAGCATAATAATAGTAATTTATTGCTATAATATAACAATAATAACATATAAAATTCCCTTCTCTACCTCCGCGGGTGGTATAATTTTTTTCTAAGCTCGGGTCCTCTAACAGAGGCCTGGGAGCTTAAGGGTTCTGCACAGTATCCTTGCGGTTCCTGCACTGCACTTTTCTGGACTGACATGTCGGATATTTTTCCAGAGATCTGTTGTATCCACTCCTCCAGTTTGGCGCTCACTGCCCCAAGTGCTCTGATGACCACGGGCACCACTTTTGCCTTCCACGCCTTCTTCACCTCCTCTCTGAGCCTGTGGTGTTTCTCCAGTGTCTCATGGTCCTTTTTCCTGATGTTGCCATCACGTGGTATTGCCACATCAACCACAAATTTCCTCTGCTGTTTAACCACCACCACCATTATGTCTGGTTGGTTTGACATTACAATGCTGATCTTGGCTCAGTCCACCTTTGGGAGTGATTCCTACTTTGACCTTGGAGTTTCCGGTCCAGACAACACCTCTAATAATGTTCAATTAGGTAACCAATCAATATATTTCAACTTGGCCAATTTGTATGTTAATTATGTCCTACATTGTGCTCTACAAATAAACTTGCCTTGCCTTGCCTTACATTATGTGATAAAATGTGAATATATGATTATATTTCTGATGTATTTTATCTGCATAATAGTGATATTTTATCTGCATCATTAGTCTAAGAGAAGAACGGGTGTGTGACAGCATTTGTTTGTGAAGGGGTCGTAAAGATTGGCCAAAGGATGTTGCCCCAGAGGGGGGGGGGAGTTGCACCCCCCCTTGCAGGCTTTATCTCTACGGAAAAATACCAAGTGCCTTGATGTGAGGCTGACCAATGAGAAATGTGACCCGCCTATTCCAGAATATCTAATAAAACCAACCAGCATGGGAAAAAACGAGGTGAGACGCGGGGGTGAGACGCAGGAGGATCACGCAGGCTTCTTACAACAGCTTACGTGATCAGTCCCCGCGTTTTCTCCCATGCATGCCATACAAATGTCTGACGTTTCTGTGTCGTTTCATATTCTAAGTTGAATTGTGTTCTCTATGTGTTAAGGAATAGCATCGGGTGTATGTCTAATTCCATGACATTTTCTGGTCCTTCGAGCCGGATGACAAGCAGCCCCTTCGCGGAGATTGACGGGTGAATCGGTGAAGTCTGTGCACAGCTAAAGGAAGTCCACTTTTCCCGTGGCCGCCCATCGCACCTCATTCTCCGCGAGGAGAGCGCGTCGTTTCGAAGCAGCAGGAGAACACAGGCGACAAAGAAGGTCAGACAAAATTTTGTGTGTGAAAAAGAGTTAGCCATAAAACGTTTTTGTAGGGGAATGGAGATGGACATTCCACGGCCAGATAACAGAAAATCTCTCTTTGAACATTGGGGGTTTTTCGTTCTCCCTGTCTCCCTCACCGCAGGGGAGCCGCTGTGACTTTTTTGATAACAGATCTTCTTCTCCCCACAGTCTTACAGGAAGACGCCCCGATGAAAACTGTTTTATGTGATTATGCCATGAATGTTTGAATCAACTCCTTACACCGCATGTTTCACCTTGTGTTACGTATTTTTCCACTATTTAAGGTTTTATATTCCCAATGCTTGATTTTCGAGCGCCCATCACAGGTGAAAGAAGATGTAAAATGTGTCTACCTCAAGAAATAATGTGCAAAAACTGCCAAAAGTGTTTAACGTGTAAATGTTAAAACAGGGTTCAATGTTTTTGCCATTATTATTTACGTTACTCCAGTTTTATTTTCTCGGTCAGGAAAATGTTAAACAGGAAGTTCTCGCAGTAGCGCCCGCCCCTGTCGCTCCCAGCATGCCCTGCGGGCCAGGTATCAAAAGGACGCTCCAAGCTAGAAACGCTCTTTTTTGTTCTTCTGCTCTTCTCTTCTCTCTTGAAGCTGTCTCCACGGACACGCTTTCACTTTTCCTTTGTCTCAACAAAATCCGTCCGTCACGTGGTCAACAAGGCCATGCTAGCCCAGGACTTTGAAACCACCTGAAACCACCTGGAACTACCTGGAACTACCTGGAACTACGCTTAAGCGCTCAACCGGACAGAGACTTTCTTTGCTACTTCGTTTCTTTTCTTTTTGAAGTAATCTACGCCGTTTACGTGGATCAGCGCTACGTCCTCATCTGAGTAAAGGCCGCGTGAGGAGCTAACACACCGCTAAAGCGTTCTACCGCCAAGGAACTCCCCGACATCGCCTCCGCTGCCGCCGCCGCTTCAAGGAGGTCGCAGCACACCGCTCCACGCGACCCCTCGCTCCCCGGCGCAGCACACCGCTCCCCGGCGCCAAGGACCCTACAGCACGTCGCAGCACACCGCTCCCCGGCGCCAAGGACCCTACAGCACGTCGCAGCACACCGCTCCCCGGCGTCAAGGACCTTACAGCACGTCGCAGCCTCCTCCGCTCCACGCGACGCATCGCTCCCCGACCGCCGCCAGCTCCACGGCCGCCGCCCGCTTCACGAACCTTTGCCGCCACACCGCTCCACGCAACGCCTCGCTCCGGACCTCGTCCGCGGACCAGGACCAGTCGGACCGAGTCTCTACAGAACCGTAAGCCGAGTCCATTGCGTGCGGTCCGTTTTGTGGCGTGATTTGGGTAGAGCTCAGCTGTTCCTCCTCCCTTTAGCTTCTCACTTTCCCTCTTTTTGATATAGATTAGCATAGACACGTTTGGTTATCAAAGGCAAAACCCTGGTTTAACATTATCTGCATGAAATCTGCTGTTAAATCTGATATAACATCACCTGTGATTTACCTGTGCGCATTTCTGCTCCGGTGTTTTGATTACCCTTTTGATAAATAAACTACACGAAAGAGTTATTGACTATTGTTTGTTTGATTAGACTATGTGTAAGTCCCTGAATCGTGAAACACCCTTCAGACCTTTTTAACGAGCGCGATTAAGGACCGTATCTTAGCTCTTTGGGTTTAACCCTGGTGCCCCGTCTTGTCTCGTTTCTGCTAAGAAATCTTCCTTAATCATAAACTGAATGCATGTGGTTTTGAGACCCTACATTTTTATGCATTAGTTTGATATTTACTGGAAAAATACTGTAGGCTTATGGACGAGATAAGTTTCTCACATAAAGCAAGGCAGTTAGGTATTACTGAGGAAATACCCAGTTTCATATTACTGAGGAAATATGTGTGAATGTAAGCGCTGTGCACGAGCGAAGTAAGTAAGAGAGAAGTGTGAATGTGTGAATGAGGATTAATAGTGATTAACTAACGAGTCTGAGAATCACAATTAATCATACAAGGGTCACAAGGCGTTATTCTGAGAGATCTAAAATTTGCAGTCACGGGTGAATCTTAAACACCACGTTTATGTCCGGAGGAATCTAATAAGGAATTTTCTCTAGAAGCTTGACATTGACCGTGACTGTAAAGCAAGTAGCATTTCTCTCAGACAACCGAGACCACATAATGCCAAAATTATCACCCCAAACTGTAAAAAGACAAAGGAAAAGTCATAAGAGGATTTTGGAGGGAGACTTCCAGCGTGCTCAGATGACGTGGCAGAGAGGGGGAGATAAGGGGGATCAACAAGACAGGAGAATGGGAAGAAAGCAGCTCAGAGGACGCTCTGAACTGATGAAATAAGTAAAACTAAACTCAGCTGGTTTTAAATTTTAGTTATTGAGAGCTCTGTAGAACAAATTTTAAGGGTTTTGTTTGATTGACAACAATCAATTATAAAGATTGTATTAAACTTGATAGGAGATGAAGATGAATTCAGATTTTTATAGATGGCCAATATTTTTGGGGAATGTGATCACAGACAGGACACT
This sequence comes from Eucyclogobius newberryi, assembly GCF_026437365.1. Classification (NCBI taxonomy): domain Eukaryota; kingdom Metazoa; phylum Chordata; class Actinopteri; order Gobiiformes; family Gobiidae; genus Eucyclogobius; species Eucyclogobius newberryi. Next base: position 24,137,748 of record NW_027316167.1, on the reverse strand, counting down.
TCCTGTCCCCGACATAGAAGACAAAAGTCGTGTTTTTTGAGTGCACAGAACAAACCTACGTTTTGTTTTGTTTTGTTTTATTATTGGACTTAACGAAAATTATCTTTTTGGACTTAATGCATGACTAGATGAAAGTACAGGACGAAAAGACAGAAGGGTTTTTAAATTTAGGATCAAATACAGGCACAGGCCTGGAAGTGATAATGTGGGTAAATTAGTGACTACTGATGTTTTTGGACATAGGAGTAGAACGGGCAGTAAGTAAAGTGATAGTAAAAGTTATATCAGTAACTTTTTATTTGTATTATCATGAGGAAACCTCGTATTGCATGTAGACGTAAGCGAGGGAATAAGTTAAATAGTGACGTCCAATGCCCTCCCAGGAAAGACATGAATGGGTCATTAACTAGGGCAATTGACGCAGAAGTGGGGGGACATGGGACATACATGTGTTTATTAACTAAAGACAACAGGACACCAAGTCATAAAGATAGTCAGAGATAAGAGGCTATTGACTGGCAAAGAATCTGGAGGACTCAGGATGGAGCAGATGTCCGTTAACTTTACGGATCACAGGGACACCAAGAGGTTACACCTCAGGGGGGGTTGACGTGATGAGTAATAAGGAGAAGAGTTCAAATTAACAGGGAAAGAATTTGACATTCTAAAGTAAATGCCTGAAGGATTGTGGAGATTCAATCAAGAATTGAATAGATTTAAATAAGACAATATCATCTAAATTTAGACGTTATAGAAGTTATGAAAACCAGTGATAACAGGACTTAAACATTATAGGACTCAGGACGGAGGCAAGAGATGGTTAGACTGATAAAATGATGTGCCTTATAACCAAGGGGAAGGTTTAGGATCGTTTTGATTTGTTAATACACATATAGACTTGCTAGAACAAACTAATACACATTGTTTGTAAAGCACCACATGAGCAGGTGTGAGAGATTGAGTTTGAATCTCACCTGAAGCACATATAAAAGATTAGCACATATTACATTAGATGTGTGACTTTATGCAGGCCACACAAACAGAGGAGATGTGAAATTATTAATTATGTGAAGAATTCTAAGTTGTGAACTGACCCTTATGGCCAGCTCAACGGGGGAATTATTGAGATAATTATTATTGTTTGATGTATTTGAATCACACACACACACACACACACATGCATACACACACACACACACACATACATACGCGCGCACACGTGGAGACCAAACATTTAGAGTTTGAGACATTTAGAGTTTGAAACTTTTAGAGTTTGAAACATTTAGAGTTTGAAACATTTGGAGTTTGAAACAAATGGTGGTAAAACAGATTTACAAGTTACAGATCGCAGAGGCAGTGTCGGATTACAGACACATGGGCCCAGCGCCGTGGAGGGGGGGCTCAGCCAGGGATGTGACCGCTGAACTGTGAAAGGTCAAGAGGTGACATTGCGGAGTGGAGTGACAGACGCAATTCCATCTCTTCCTTGATTACATCTTGGATTAGTGAACGTTGTAAACTATCTGGATTATTGAATTTTGTTTAATTGTATAGAAGTTTGAGAAATGGGCAAAGCCATATCTCAAAAAGGAGGGATATTGTACGTGTAAACAAATATTCCGAATCAATAATTACTAAAAAAAATTGTAAACAAGAAAACTGTTTTAAATACACTGAATTGTCGAAAATACTTTGTTTATCACCGCAGAAACGTGTTGGAGATGTCGTGTTTACAGTGGACGAGCAAAGTCGACGGAGCCACACCGTGTCGTCCTCACACCGACCAGGGGAGGACGAGAACATGGGCGCTCTCATGGGAAAGTGAGAGAAAAAGTCTGGACAACACAGCGGCAGATCCATAACATCGCAGACGCAGGACTTCGTTTGTAGGAGTCTACGGTAGAGTACGATACTCTGCTACGATGAACGGACACAGAGACCAGTACGCAAAGTGCTATACTTTGCTACGATGAACGAGAGCCAGAGGCTACGGTGCGCAGAGTACCATACTCTGTGGAAAAAGAATCAACAGTTATCATCATCAAGTGATGACGGTAATATGGGTGCTGAACACCTGTATTATGCACCGGACAATCGGGACAATCGGGACAATCGGGACAATCGATCAACATACACAGAAATAGAAAATAGAGGGAAGAAAATAAATGATCAACATAAAAGGTTATGAAATGAAATGTGTAATGTGAAATGAAATGTACAATTGACATGACAGTAGCTGAAGAAACACAATGGCATATTATACAGCCACTGTTGTTTGCACTAACTAAGAGAGTTTTTTTTATCTGCTACAACATAACTACATGTAATGTTAATGTGATTATGAATTGAGATGGGAAATGTACCAGTTCATATGTGTCATAGGTGTGACCGAAGCGAGCAGCGGAAGAAGGTCTCTTAAGAAACCAAGCGAGGACGTATGGTGGTGTGGAGACACAGTGCTGAGGGCTTGGAAACAAAGAGACTAGGACGTTGTGCCTATGTCTCTTTTGTGATCAGCATCACCCAGAACCATACCGCAGGGTCAAGGTCGAGAGGTTAGTGGACAGTCTGGTCCCAGTAGCACCTGATACTACGTATTTGATTCTATTGGGGTGTCCAGAGAGGTCCCTGACGAGTCAAACTGACTGACCACAGAGCAGCGGGTTTGAGGGCCTTCCGCTTGTACTTCTATATTTCCCATCACACCGCACAAATTATAGACAAGATAAATGGTCTGTTTGTCAAATTACAGAGATTAACCAATCTGACTCAAAATTTAGGACAGTAATGCTGTAGAAATGTTGTGGGCCGAGAGAAAAGAAGTGTGTTCAATGTTGAAAAATGTGCATAACTTTTTGAGTGTAAAAGTGTCATTTTAACAACAATATGAAAGACATGTTGAAAACTGAAAAGAATAATGTGTTTGGCATATGAGACAGTAGACTAATGCTTTGATAAACAGGAGGGAAATGTGATAAAATGTGAATATATGATTATATTTCTGATGTATTTTATCTGCATAATAGTGATATTTTATCTGCATCATTAGTCTAAGAGAAGAACGGGGGTGTGACAGCATTTGTTTGTGAAGGGGTCGTAAAGATGGGCCAAAGGATGTTGCCCCAGAGGGGGGGGGGGAGTTGCACCCCCCCTTGCAGGCTTCATCTCTACGGAAAAATACCAAGTGCCTTGATGTGAGGCTGACCAATGAGAAATGTGACCCGCCTATTCCAGAATATCTAATAAAACCAACCAGCATGGGAAAAAACGGTGTGAGACGCGGGGGTGAGACGCAGGAGGATCACGCAGGCTTCTTACAACAGCTTACGTGATCAGTCCCCGCGTTTTCTCCCATGCATGCCATACAAATGTCTGACGTTTCTGTGTCGTTGAATTGTGTTCTCTATGTGTTAAGGAATAGCATCGGGTGTATGTCTAATTCCATGACACATTACTAGCTTAGCTGCACAGATATAAGCCAGTATCTGCAAAGCCCTGGGCTGACCTTACTTCTCCAACTCCCTTTTGTCAGTGCAGTTGTGGACACAACATTGAAACATCACTGATGTTTCAATATTAAATCAACATTTGTTCAACTTGTTTTACATTTAATCAACATTGAAACAATCTGTTACAATTTCTGAAGATCCATTACAACCAATTTCAACCCAACATTTGCGCCAAACACATCCAAATATAATTTCTGTTTCACAAGGAATCCTCAATGAGCATTTTCAAATCACATTCTTCTGTAAGCTTATGCCACACAAAAGCAAGGCCAAGTTATTTGCAAACAGGCTGAGGTTGGGAGGGGGCAATGGTCCAGTAGCTGCTTATGAGGAAAAAAATACATCAAAGTAGGGACTGAAAAAACATTGCGTATTTCTGCAGAATCAGTGAGCGATGCACAAAGCGCTGTAATCTCAGGTGAGAGTAAAGCTCATGGAGGGAGTGGTGAGCAGAGTCACTCTTCGTAAAGAATTTAAGTGTGTATATACTATTCTAGTTTCCAGGCAAGCACAAAGTCACAAACTAACCTCTGCACTTTCTCTTTAAGGAGCAGCTGCCCATCTCTGCGTAGCACCATCAAGTCCAGCATTTATTCATTGTGTGGCTGATAAACAACTTTAGGCAGAGTGCCAATGCAGGCTAATTATTCCTTCCTAATCTGAAGATTTTGTGAGGACCATTCCCCATCCAAAAGATAATATTTTGATCAGAAGTGCGCTATTGCTATGACAACGGTCCTCCATCAAATCAGGAAGGAACACTCATGCATGCCATTGAAGGGAATGGGCTCATTTTGTCATATTTTTATTAATTCATTTTTGATCATAAATTGCCAACACATTTTAAATTTGACATTTTAGGAGATTTTTTGAAACAGGGAGACCATAGATCTTTTACATTTCATAATTGTTTGGAACAAAACTACACCAACCTACAGATTAGTTAGCCTAAAAAAATATAGGAAATGCATATTTGTAAGCTCATTTTTGATTATCTAGTTACTCTTCTGGATTACCTTATGGTATAGATTAAAGCCATCTATGTTTTGTGAAGAAAATAGTGATAAGCGTAAGCTATTTTTAAAAATAGTTCTGGTTCGGCTGTAATGACACCAGAGAGAAATAAATATTTGAGACTAGCATAGTCTCAAACATAGCATAGCACTTCTGCCACCTACTGTCAGTATAGTCAACTCAGGCTATTGTAGATTATTTATTTCTGTTTCTGTCTGTGGATATAGACACACGGCTTCAAGGTATGTTTTGGATTACACACAGTCTTCCCAGCAGTTGAACATTGGAACAATTACAGTTTACATTTCAAAATGTACAGATTTATAGAAAAATATATTCTGAATTTTAAGATACTGTTTTATTAAGTTACCAAATATAGCCTACTGTATGTGTGAAGAAAATTCTACTTTGAATATTGATTGGCAAAATGGAACAGTGACTCATATGAGAATAAAATTGAGCGAAATTATGCCTTGGCATAGCTCTTACTGCTGTAGTGCAGAGCTCTGATGGAATGGCATGAAAACCACTGGATCATTGGCAATATTACCAGCATTAATACTTCTGATGAGAATAAATTAGTGAATTTTCAGTCTCTCACTGTACATTTGAATTGGTTTAATGAACTGTTCACTGTTCACATGATCATATCCACTTAACAAGCTGCATAACTTTCCCATCCACAAATGGTGAAACAGAACAATATTCTAAGCAGATTTTGGCAGCTGCTTGTAAACTGTCAATAATAAAACTAGTAATGAAACTAGAACATACTGATATGTACTGATAATGTAAAAACAAACAAAAAAACGCATTAACACGACAAAATTGGACATTTCCAGAAAATATAAACTAGCTTATGGTCTTGATCTTGACTATATCTGATGTAGAATGAGTCTGCATGAAAAATGAAAGAAAGTACAATTATTTTGTGTTTAAAATTATATTCTAAAGCTTAATGCAGTTTTTAATTAATATTGCGGTATTCCTTGTCAAAATTGAGTTTGAAACTATAGTATCGTGACAGCACACAACATGGTTGTCATGATACAGTATACAGATACATAATACAATGTTCTTTCTGTCTAGTATCATATCTTAATAGATCACTCCTTTGTTGTCGATAAGGCATAAGTTCACATCATGAAAAAAAAAAAAATCAGACTCCCATCCCATGGCTTCCTGTGACATCACATTGTTGTGTGTCTCACTGACCTCAATTAGCATTAGCACGCAGCCATGTTCATTTAGGAAGATTATGTGAAAAGGATCACACATCCCTAAATGTCACAGACTATTTGACATTTGAAAAAACTTTTATCTCTGGTGAACCAAAAGTCACAGGCTGGCTCTGCTCATGGTGCCATAGCTTGACTCTCAGTGCTGAGTTTATAAAACATCACTGAAAGCTTTTGCTGAGTCTGGTATAATGGCATCAGATGCATATCTTGCCTTATTATATGAGATCATGATCTAAAATTAATTGAGTGCAGCACATTGTATTGTGTGAGACACTATGAAGAATATGTACGGTACATGCAGCCTATGTTTTCATCAAATTCAGCCATTTGATCCTTTATGTTTTGCCTGTCCTGACTAAAATAGTGTGGCCTTGTTTCACTGCATACATTGAGGCAGATTTCTTTTTATTTTCATGGCATATACTGTATCATTTAAAATTAAGGTGGAGGCACTAAAGAATGAAAAAAAATATCTAACAGGTTTGGATCAGGTGTATTTTAACTATGGCTTATTCAAATGAGAACACATTTTGTTGCTGGAATTATATGGTAATATGAATTATGGAACATCCATGCCATTTGTACTGACATGTTGTAAAGACCAACAGCAACCTGACGGAGTGTACATTCAATACAAGCGTCTACTTTATCCACTTACATTCTGCTGTATTATTTAGGGGCATAGGGGAGGGTTAAATTGAACATAGTTGTACATTCATAAATCATAACTGAGCATTGAAATATTTAACACCAACTACAGACGTTCAGAAAATAAATAGTTCAGCAAAATTGTGGCATCATGGAGACAATACATAATCAAGAAAATTATGTGGTGCAATAAAATGTGATTCTTTACACAGAAAGAAATGCACGTCATGTACAATGACTCATTTAAACTGAAAACTGTTCTCCTTGACTGAGGTCTGTGTTTACAAGGCCTAACCTACTTTCAAGGAAATGAAAATGTTCTGCCATAAAGAGCTCATGGACTAATTAGGCTACTGATAATGTGGCTGCTTTTATTTTACCTTTCTAGTTACACCTTATCACTAAGGAAAAAGCTAATATAGGCTTAATGGTTTTAATTAACTCTGGGAAAAACAATTTTCCACTCACATTTGTACATACAAATGTATATGTCTGCTGTATCTGGCTGTCTGTGTGCCATGGGCTATATACATAACAGCTTATTATGGTTTTATTGCTGCTTCTCTGTCATAGCCTAATTAGATTGCTAATAGAACATGGGACTAAGATATAGCCTAACAAATATTAAAATCTTAGCTTAATAGTTTATCAATGGCTGTATAGGCCTATGGCCAAGATCTTTTGATCTTATGACAATTTTAACATGTTTAGTCTATGTAATTTACATGTACAATTCTGTTTCCCCATTTACTAATTGATGAGCAGAAATACTTTGCGAACGTTTATGGAGGACCCAGAGAGCCACGTTAAATGGAGTAAGGGATCATCTCAAAATGGGTTGAAGCTGAAAAGAGGGGGGGGAGGTTGAACCTACATTTCGTCTTTTTGTTGCTTTGAAGCTTCAATACATTGTTGTGGCAGTACTGTAATTGTTTTGAAATGCTAAAAAACTGCAACGAGCATTAGGCCAACATTAGGCTGCGAGTGCGTGCGCGGAGTACGCGGGTGCGTGCGAGGAGCGGGGCGGGTGTACGCGGGTGCTACGGGGTGCACACGGGGGAGCACGGCGCGCCGTGGCCCGCGCAAGGGGCGGGGCGGGCGTCGCCGTCGCCAATGCGGCTGGTGCAGAAAAGTTGGAAAAGCTGTTTTGCGGCAAGACGCGGCGCAGAAAATTATCAAGAGATTATGCTCTAGTAACGTGCTACGCACTGGCCGGAAGAAGGAAACAAAACAAACCTGCATGAGGTTTCGGCCAATCACAGAAGACGTGAGATTCTCACTGAGACGAAAGCACGTGTTCCGCTTCTGTCATTCTGACATCATGTCTAAGGTCTAAACTCAGGCAATTGACAATTACAGGTTTTGACAAGAAACATTAGTTTCTCACTCTCTCATCCTCTTGAGACTGTCTCAATGTGGTCATCTCACAGTTTAGGTTGAATGGGATGTGCCGTAGGGCCCCTAGGGCCCGTGGACCATGTGGATTAAGTAAACAAACATGCGCGACAGGTGACATTATTTGGAGAGTTCATAACTTCTAAATATAAACTTACCAAAGGATGTTCAGGGATGTTCACTAGAGGTGAGCAGGGTCAGGATCAAACTATTAGCGTTTAATCAACGCGTAAAATTTTATGTAAAGCCAGACAAAGTCTTTTGGGGGGGAGGGGGTCCAGAGAGAGACAAAAAAAATTACGTCTTTTCAGCTTCAACCCATTTTGAGATGATCCCTAAAGCTTTCATTAAAGGAAAGATTATTTGATTATTTAATACATCGACAAATTATTATTTTCTCGCTAGCAAAACATAAATAGAAATGTCAGCATAATAATAAGTGTCAAGGCTCACTCAAAAGGTAGTGAGATATTACTACTCCCACAAATAAAAGTGCATGCCTAGGCCTGCTACTGCTACACAACTCACCAGCATATAAAGTACTATAGTTTTACGTTTTGTATCAATAATTAGATTTTTTTTTTAAAGAAAAGTTGTTATAATTATGCATAATATGACCGTAAAATGTCCAGCCCGTCGGTCCCTCTTCTTCTACGTCAGACAGCCAGAAGTCTGGCCCTGTGACTCGTTTGCTTTGAGACATCATCGCCCCCTTCCGTGACTTATAAACCCATATTCAATAGACCAAAACTCTTTGTATTGAATTTGAACTGTAAACTGAAGAATATTTATTTTTTGTATTTATTTTATACACATAGTTTGTAACTGCAATTGTATTAAGCCTGATATTGTTTATATTATTGTACATTTGAATTAAAAATAAAATAATCCAATGCACAGGAGTTCAGAGCCCACCGGTTTCAGTTTTGCAAAGCTCAGCCTTTGCTCGTATCCTGGACTGACACCTCAACCCAGCGCGCATAGTGGGCGGGACTTCCGGTGCCGCGCACCAGGAAGACACGGATGCGAGGAAATACTGCTAGATCGTGCATCCATATGGTCATTTCATAAAATAATATTAATGTGATTTAGGTCAATTTTCTACCCAGTAGTTTTTTCAAAATGCTGTCTTTAGATTTCCTCGACGATGTCCGTCGCATGAATAAGCGGCAGGTAGGTGTCTGTGGCGCGTGGGAGCCTCTTTGTGTGAGCTCGGAGCTAATGTACACGAGCTACACAACACACCAGTTAGCGAGCAACTAATGCCACTGTCTTGTTACAAACTTCTGATTCTGTTAAAAGTTTGTTTACCACCGTGTGCGTTCGTTTGTTTGTTTGTTTGTGTGTGTATGTGTGCGTATAAATGTGTGTATATATATATATATATATATATATATATATATATATATATATATATATATATATATATATATATATTATATATATATAAACTATAACATTATATTATATACATGTATGTTATAGATAGATATCTACACGAGCTACACAACACATTTGCTAACGACATTTTATATATATATATGTATGTTTAGATAGAGTGTGTTGCCAAGACCCTCGCTATACTATACTATCCCGATACAGGGGTCACGATACGATATGTATCCAGATACTGTGTAAATGCCTATACAATTTCCTCATTACGATATGTACCCCAATACATTTTTGAAAAAAGGGTCTTAAAAATGTCATGTTTATCCACAAAACACTTATTTATAAATCCATTATGCTCTAATAACTTCATACATCCAACCAACTGATCCAAATAGAAATATATGGAACACATTCTAGTAAAGTATTACATGTTTCATGGTCTGAACATGCTGCTGTAGCTTCTTCTGCACAGATCAGCTTCTGATCAGGTCCACAGCTCCTTCTCACCTCGGCCGAGAGGAGCGCGGCACAAACAGCAGATCAAAACTATTCCACCTTATTTAAAGCCTAAGGGCCACAAAAATATTTATATATATATATATATATATATATATATATATATATATATATATATATATATATATATATATATATATATATATATATATATATATAATTTTTTTTTTTTTTCAAATTAAAAAATCGATATACATTTATAATCTATACTGTGTGCGTATCCATATGGGGTCCATGACGATATATCTCCGTATACATTTTTTTTTTAAACACAACCCTACTCTGTGGGTCCTCCCTAAGATGGCAGTATTAGATTATGTAATTAATTGTTGCTAACTTGTCTTGGTTTGTTGCAGCTCTATTACCAGGTGCTGAACTTTGGTATGATTGTTTCTTCTGCGTTGATGATCTGGAAAGGTTTAATGGTTGTCACTGGAAGTGAAAGTCCAATTGTAGTCGTCCTTAGGTAAGTCCCCTTCTCTGTTGGGGTAAATGTACAAGAATGTCTGTCTGTAGACCTCCACAAGGATGCACCTTCACTGACATGTCCCTGACAGTTTTTCATTATTTACTCTGGAAATGGTATGAATACACTTTCTAGTAGTTGTTCCTTCAGTACGTGGTCTATTTGAATTTTAAAAGGTGTTCAAAAGGTTATTTTTTAGAGCAAAGCCCATCAAATATTGTGTTGTGGTGCTTCTGTTGTATCTGCTCTGGTCTGCTTGTTTTTACAAACAAAGACCGCTAAATTCACATAAAGGTGCACGAGCATCTTCTTCACTTACAGGGACATGTGGATGGAGGTGATTCGTGTGAGGGCGGCGTGGTGGAGCCTGTGATGTAGGGTCCTACGTTTGTCATAATTGTGCCTCCAAAGGTTTGCATCAAGATTGGCAAGGTCAGAAAATTCCTTTTTCACCTCCCCTATTCCCGCCCACATCCTTGTACTTAGTTGTGATTATTTTGAGAATAAAGACTCAATTTAAAGCCTCATTTCAAAAATAAAAACACTTAAAAAATATGCTGCTTGTTATGGTTATATGTGACAATAAAGAGGTTTATCAGTTCTGCAATTCTGAACAGGCACCTGGATATGTTTCTATTACTAAGCCGTTTGGATAAATATTGCAGTTTACGATGAATGATGATCTACTTGTGTTTATAATATTGTAGAAGAAGAAAATAAACTGATCCCAACATGTTTAAAGCTTGTTTGCTGGGTCCTGAACTGCAGCAGTAGGAGCTGCTAGTTTTTATTTCACACCACATGTCGTTTCAAGCCAGAAACTAGGCTTTCAGCTCCAAGCGTCACATGTGCTGTGAAATAAAAAAATGGGAGTTCCTACTTCTGTGCGGATCCTCTTTTGAATGTTTTCTACTTATGTTATATTTAATACCAAGTATCTGGGGGGGGAATCATAATTTGTTTCATTTAAAATGTATTTAAATTGACATTTGCAGCTGTCTCTGTCCACATTTCCTTTTCACTTTGTGTATGTTTCCTGTTCGAGGGCTCTGGTTTCTCTGACCACTAAAAACATGTAGAATAGGCTCCTCCCCTTTGGGGCCAGGACTACCCTTAAAAGGAGATACAACATCACAGTGGGAATAATGCAGGATGAGAAGCAGTAAATGCTGAAATGGTTATTGAAAAGTGTCTGCTAAAGTTGGTGTAGGGACATAAACAATATGGATAAGCATCCTCATGACATCACAAGTCGTAACCGAGCCTTTTGAACTTTGGAAAGGGACCAGCTGTGCAGGATTCTGTGTGTATTCTGTTGAAAAATATGATTATAGCACCTCTAAACATCATAAAGAGTTATGTTGCGTAATAATGGGACATTCTCTTTAATGTTCATTTTCCTGAACATAATGTGTTTTTGCTGCATGTGCATGTTCTCTATTTCTGCAACTGTTTCTGTTTTATATCGTTACAGTGGTAGTATGGAGCCAGCTTTCCACAGAGGAGACCTCCTTTTTTTGACCAACCGTGTAGAGGACCCCATCAGAGTTGGAGAAATTGTGGTGTTCAGGATAGAAGGCAGAGAGATTCCAATAGTGCACAGGGTACTGAAGATCCATGAAAAGTATGCCACCTTTCTGTTTTGATTGTACTTTGTGCACCGGTTACATAAGCTTTTTGGTACTCAGTATGACCTAGAAGTATTTTTAAATTTTGTTCAAAAGAGCTTCTGTATGATATGTTTGTGTTTAATTTATAGGGAAAATGGAGACATTAAGTTCTTGACTAAAGGAGACAACAATGCTGTTGATGACAGAGGGTTGTATAAGCAGGGTCAACACTGGCTGGAGAAGAAGGATGTGGTTGGACGAGCCAGGGGGTAAGTCCATTCACAGTTTCTTGATATTGATATGAAATGTACTAGCTTGGAATACTGTACGGTCTATTAAAATCGAGTTGAGGGATGTAATAGATGTAATACATAGATTGATAGAAATTGATTTCAAGGCCAAAATGGAAGGATTGACTGAAGTAAACACAAAGTTGAGGTCAGATGTAAGAGCCCACAACTGATTGCTAGAGGCAACTAAAGATACTTGAGTAAGGTCCTGAATAAGTCGAAACGTCTGAAGACTGCCCACCGTGACCATTTTAAAATGCCAGATTGGGAAAACTTTAGAGGGTGCTATTGTATTGAATTGAACAGAAACCAAACAAAAAGGTTTCCGTCTTGATGGAAGACTCAAATACAAGATCAAGCCATAATCTGATGTTGATGTGGTGAGCTGTGTTGTGCTCATTTGTGTGAGTATGTGCAGTGAAACATGGAGATGAGTGTAATTAGATGGTTTAAATAGCATAGCAGCTGGATGGGACTTTTATGAGCTTTGGACCACGAGTTGTTTTTGGATAGATTCCTGCATGTTTGTCTAAGCCCTCTCTGCACTGTATGTACATGCAGATGTATGGGTCATACATGTAAGGTGGAAAACTGTTACATAGCCTTTTTTCAATCACAAAAACTGGGCTTAACCAGGTCAAAATTTAACCTTGGCCCTGATATAGTAATTTACATGGGTTAGTTAGGTTGTGTAATACGTAATTATTAATGAATATAACTTTATAACAAAATTTAGATATTTTCATGACAGTGGTGCTTTATTCAGTCACCTTCACTCCACTTTCCAAAAACACTCTGAAACTCTTAGGGGGCTCGAAGTTGCCTCAGTGAAGCAGATACACCAATGACCTCAACAACAAGTCAAGGGAAGATTGAGTCAATCTTAAGCTGTTTCTTAAGATCACATGTTCGTACTTGTGTAAGTCTGCATCATTCTAAGACATAAATGGTAAATGGTCACATCTTTATATAGCGCTTTTCTACCTTCAAGGCACTCAAAGCGCTTTACATCAGGGAACCAGTCACCCATTCACTCACACATTCACACACCAGATGTATGCAGACACTGGGGGCAACTTGGGTTAAGTGTCTTGCCCAATGACACAACGGCAGTATTCACATGAGGCAGCTGCGATCGCACCGCCAACCTGCGGGCCAGTCGAACCACCGACCTTTGGATCAGAAGACGAGCACTCTACCACTGAGCTACTGCCGCCCAATATAACACCTTTTGCTCACAAGGGTTGGTGGGTTTCCTTCTCTGACCCTGTTATTCATCCTCTCAAGATGCAGTTGAGATCAGATACAAAAAATAAAGAGCCTTTGCGCTTTTTAAACAAAGTCACCTTCAAAATGAATACGCTTAAGGTGAAATAGCTCTATTGTTCATTATATTCAGTGATTGCTGAACAATGTAGACCATGGGTACTTGAGATATTTATGAGAGTGACTCGGGGTAATGACCACTTTACTTGAATGAACAAAAATTCAAGCACCTCAGTTACTGATACCTTTACAAGTTTTCTGATTACCTTCAAGTGTGTTTGTCCCTTTTGGCCATAATTTTAAGTTACGTGTTATATATTTTGTGTTGATGCTTAGAATGTAGTCATGTTATTTATATTATTTTTTAGAAAGCCTTTTTAAAATAAAATAAATAAATCCAGGGAACCAAATTTTAAAAAATGGACTAGAAAAGGGCATTTCTAAGTTATATAATTTAAACCATATGTATTTATTACTTTGCAGCTCATTAAGTTTCAGCCATAGCCATAGAATCCTCAAGGAAGGATAAGGTTCACAAGGTAACTTAAGTGTCATGTCCTGATAGACTATAATCTTCTGTCTAGGTTTGTGCCATACATCGGAATCGTCACCATTCTCATGAACGACTACCCCAAGTTCAAAGTAAGTTGAAAGCTCAAATGTGCCTTTTCAAAATTCAAAACTAACATGATTTTTTGTTGCAGTATGCCGTTCTCTTCATGCTGGGGCTATTTGTACTGGTCCATCGAGAATGAGTTGACTTCAAGACTCGGAAGAAAGAATACCACATCCAGCCCCATTTGTTGCTTTTCAGAAACATATTTAAGTTAGATTTAGTCACATTCTGACTGCTTTTTGTACAATTAGTTGAATGTTTTATAGAGGTGTCAGTAAGATGTTAATGTTAACATGACAAAAAACATGACTCAACTTTAAAACATTTTTGTTGGAAAACTTGGTAAGATTTATGTAAAAGTTTATCTTCAGAATGTAAAAGAGCATTCTTTCCTGTTGAAACGTGACATATTTTATGCCAAATAATACAAAAGTGAATTAATAAAAAAATGAAAACATGGTCTTGTCCCTTTCGTGAGATCTGATGTCCGAATTTACCATGGTAATATATAATGATATTTTTATAATGAATCATGATCATATAACGGTAATATTGTTGTTGAAAGCATAATGTCCTATTAAACATTTGCACTAAATAAACACTGGGCTCTCTGTGAGACAAATTCCCCTTGAGGCAATAAAACTGTCCCATTCATCCAGGAGTCCTCTGTGGGTGGTAATTTGTTAGGCCAATATATGCAAAGCCAGATACAATTCTCTGCATTGTTTTATTACAATGTGTCAAGTAAAGAAAAGAGAAGGTCTAATTCTTCTGTCTGTTCACTGAAGCAATATTTATTTTGCCATCTTTAACTTTTGGTACCACTGTCTAAACAAGCAAATGCCCTGCCAATGTTGGCATCACCATACGTCATACCCATCTAAACATGACAGTGAATACATTGATGCAGGAGCCGTGGCCCTCCAGCCTCGGGAGCCTCATTTGGAACCTATGACCCAATTTATCTGATTTCAGCCAAACAAAGACTCAAAAACCTGAGCAAATGACCTATAAAAAATAATGTTCTCCCTTGCGAATGTTTAAGTCTGATTTATGTTTCTCAGCAACATCAAGCGCCCCCTGGTGTGGCTATATAACAGCATATAATTATCATCCCGCTAATTCTTCTAGTTTAGAACAAGGCTCCATGAATAATGGTTTAAAGCAACTGCAGAGTGATGCTGTTGGTGTCCACTAAGCAAACATGTCTATCTTAATTAAAGTTCAATTCTGATAATAAGGACCTATGGCGTTTTTATGCATGTGTGAATACCAAAGGTTATGAAAAGAGCACAATGCAGTTGCACCTCTGGTAACTTGCAACTTAGCACTCTGAAGTGACAAAGAAGTGCCATAAGTGTCTTATCAACTCTAAATTAGCAGCAAGAACCAGCAGGTTCGTGCATCCTCCAAGGACTGATGGAGATCACAGCATGTCGCAACATGGCCAAATGTCATGCGGCTCATAAAGACCAGGCAGGAGCAGGGATTCTGGATTCAAGCTTGAAGGGACTTCACACGGACAAAGGAAACAGAATATAGTTTGGGAATCGTCAATGTGCTTTACGGCCACAAAGAAATACAGTTTAGACACATAATAATCCCTTTTCCCCTTGTCTATGGTCTATACTGAATACATTCTTAAAACTCATGTGATCTGGCAGCCAATACCCAATTAACATGTGACCATTACGCCCCATGTCTTGTTCAATATTGATATATTAAAATTCGGTCAATAAAGCGTGTGAGTCATGTCCGTGACCCTGTGCAGCCCTGTGGAAGCTGCGCCTGTATAAAAGCTGTAGGCGCCTTTGCGCCGCACACTTGGGTTAGTGCGCCTAGAGGACGGAGCCGGATCGCGCGTAATAATGAAAGGCACTACAATCCATAACGTCTGCCATTTCGTCTTATTTACTTATCTTGTATTTGTATCGTTCATGCCTATCACCGCTGCAGTCAGCTTTGACCTGACTGAGCTTAGGAATAAAGTGGCAAAGATCAAAGTGAATCCAAGAGGAAACCTGTGGGCAACTGGTAAGAACTTTGATGAAAAACACTTAACCAGTGCTTTAACTAAAAGGTTGAACAAAGTTGTTGTTTTGTTTGCTTTAAGGGCATTTCATGGGTAAGAAGAGCGTGGTGGATGCCCCTCTGCTGCCCTCCTTACAGAGCCAGAGCATGGACGCGCTGGATGTGTCGGTGCCCGCGGAGCAGAGCGCGCTCGCGGGGATCTTTCAGGACTTTCTGCAGATGGCGTTAGAAACACAGAAGACGCAAGAAAGTCGCTCAAAAAATCTGGTCAGTGTCATTTTAGAGTTTTAAAAATGAAATAGCCTATCTAGCTCACACAGTTTTGTTATTGTAACCTATTCTATTTCAGGAGTCCAATTTATTGATGGAGGTTTTACAAAGCTATTTGCAAGACAGAAAGTGATGAGAAGGACCAGTTACGCTGCATGAACATGGAATTTCTTGTGTCATCAGGAGACAGATTAATATGATGTCTTCAGTTCCAGCGTTTTATTACTGTACTTTGTCAATAACTGTGAGATTAACCACTAAAGCTATCTGTTGTTGACTCATGGTGATTATTTTACATTGTAGTTATGCAATACAAGTATTTTCACCACTGTGATTTTGGTCTTTGGAGAAAACTGAAACAAAATGCTTTTTTGGTGTTATGAATAAATAATATGCTATATGATAAATGCACACTATAGGCCTAAATGTCTAAGCTTGAATATTTCAGGTGGAAAGCTCTTTAGATCAATAACAGTGCAGTGAGAAAGCCTGTATCCCTGCCTTGGGCAAAGACATCACTTCAAAAATATGCTGTTGTTATTTATATGAATACACCCACAATCTGCCATCTTTAGGAGATTGATGCAAACTCTTGAATAACAAGTGAAAAAGGTTGACACACAAAACAGGGCAGGGATAAATTATTACTCTATTCCGCACTCATTTCTCAAATATAGCACTCCTGTGGGGACCAGCAAAAAGCCAGGTGCCTCACAGATGTAGGGCAATAGGCTATATACAAATGATAGAAAAACTTGATCGTTTTCTTTTCAAACATTTCAGTAAATCATTTCACAGTTCAATAATAACACTGGTTTGTCTGACTAAGTCTACTTTGTGTGTAGGAGCACACAAAGTAGACTATGATTTGAACTTCCTGTTCCCAATAATGTACAAAATTCAGGATATTGTTTAAAATGATCTGCCACTTTGGAATAAACTTTGGGGAACTGATAGGCCATTGGACGGATGTTGTAAATTTAGCCAAATATTTTTTTTTTTTGACGGGAAAGTATCACACAGAACAGAACAACAGCAACTTTGCATTTTAGCATTGGTGCTGTTTGGATCTTAATTGTTCATTGTCAAACAAACCCAGTGACTTCAGACATCAAAATACTGTTTTGATTGATAAGATGATTCCTTTTGTAACCTATCCCCTAAGCGCTGATCCTCAGGGTCGGCCTACATGTAGGAGTAAACACACTGTCCAATTTTCTGTTTGATCCTCACTTGTTTATGAATTGTCTTGATGTGGACAGCTTAATTCATTCCTTTAGCAGCCACTGTTTATCCATTTTGGATCAGGTGGCACCTGTAAAATCCACTTTGTCAACACAGAAAAAGCTTGTCCTTGGATAAATGAAGGTATCCTAAATCTAGAGACTATGTCGGACAACTGAGTGTCTGGAAAACCTCCAGTCTTGAGGTCCATAGGTCACACCTCAGAGATCTTGTGTCATCTTACAATGAAATGATGGAAAGTTCCAAATCTGATTACTTCCGCCAGCTAATTACATCCAACAAGAAAAACCCCAAAGTGTTGTTTGACACTATAAATTCTATTGTATGTCCTACAGCTGCAGTGACTCTGTTTTCTGCAAAGCTGACAGCAATGGATTCCTCAGGTTCTTTATCGATAAGATCAAGATGATCAAAGACCAAATCCCACTCCCATTGTCTGATAAACCTGTTTCTGTGGAGCCTGTTTCCCAAAACTGGTCTTCTTTTAAGCCTGTCACTCTAGGGGACATCTCAGCTATGGTGACCAAGATGAAACCCTCCTCTTGTACATCAGATGCCCTTCCCTGCAGGCTCTTCCTCAAAGTGTTTGATGTTATTGGCCCCTGGGTTACCAAAATGGTAAATCTCTCTCTTTCTACCGGTGTGTTTCCTGCTCCATTTAAACATGCCGTATTAGAGCCTTTACTGAAAAAAACAAACTTGGATCCGACAGACCCAAAACGTTTCAGACCTATTTCAAAGCTCCCGTTCATGTCCAAGATCTTAGAGAAGGTGGTCTCTGAACAATTGTCAGACTTCCTTGATCAGTCAAACATTCACGACTCTTTTCAATCTGATTTCCGCAAACATCATTCTACGGAAACCGCATTGCTGAAAGTGTCCAGTGACATTATGATGTCTGCTGATTCTGGAAAATGCACGGTTTTAGTTCTGTTGGATCTGTCTGCAGCCTTTAACACCGTCAACCATCATATACTGTTCAACAGACTGAGGGACCTGATTGGACGATCAGGGTCAGTTCTTCATTGGTTTTCCTCATATTTCTCCGGCCGGAGCGTTAGTGTTGCTGCAAACCAAATAATGTCTGACTCAGCTGATTTGTTGTGTGGAGTTCCTCAGGGCTCCGTTTTGGGTCTTGTCTTATTTTTGCTTTATATGATCTCCCTAGGAATTATCATTAAAGAGTTTAGTGATGTGTCCTATCACCTGTTCGCTGACGATATTCAGCTCTATTGCTCTTTTAAACCTTCTGAGATCCAAGTGCAAATAAAACAATGGCTGAGTAAAAACTCTAGACAAAACAGAAACACTGATTATTGCCCCTGATGATGCCATTCCAGGGATAAACCAGTGCTTGGGTGATTTAGGCCAGACTGTTAGAAACTTGGGTTTCTCAAAATGATCTGGAACTAATAATTCATGCTTTCGTGTCTTCACGTTTAGACTATTGTAACAGTTTGTTTTCCCGTCTGAACAAAAAGGAGCTCTCTTGTCTGCAGCGAGGCTGTTAACTCGCACAAATAGAAGGGCCCACATTTTATCCAGTCTAAAAGCCCTTCACTGGCTGCCGGTCTCCTACTGGATACAGTTTAAAATTCTAGTTCTGACTTTTAGAGCTTTGCATGGTCAGGTCCGTCTGTACATCAGCGATCTGATCACACCGTACACTCCCTCTCGCTCACTCAGGTCTTTGGATCAGAAACTGCTTTTGGTTCCTCGCACTCGTTTTCGGACCAGACTCTGGTCACTGGACTCTGTTGTTGCTTTTAAGGGTCAGCTCAAAACCTTTTTATTTAGTCAGGCCTTTTAATTACATTTGCTTTAGGGACTGATTTGACTGTATATTGTTGTATATGTATTGCTCACTGTAAGTTTTTTGTGTTTTTATTGTTTTATTCTGTGTTTTTGTGAAGCACTTTGTGACTTCTGTCTGTGAAAGATGCTGTACAATAACATTTACTTACTTACTTTCTTACTTACTTTTGTGCCTACCTTGTTCAAGATGAAAGTTAAATGTTGTGGTGTTTGGTTGTTATATTATATATTATAAAATGACAGAGTAACCTTCAGAATAGCCTATTGTCCTTAAGATATTCCTGGTTTATGACACCAATCAGGAATATATATATATATATATATATATATATATATATATATATCTGTATATATGTATATGTATGTGTAATAATGTAGAATAAGGAATTCTGGTTCTTTCTTCCATCTGGTAGTACGACAATATTGCATTCTATAATCTAAGTGTCCAAATCTTTAACCTGACACTCAGCTCAGAGGAGAGACGTTTTGCCAGTACAAATGTACAACACCAAAAACTAATTTCTCAATGAAAGCTTCACACATGGAACTCTTTGCCGCTGGAGCTTAAGTCAGAGTCAGAAATTAGACTTTTCTCCACAAAACTGAAACACTGTCTTAAAAAGATTAAACTGAGAACCCTGTTCTTATCTATGTGTTTTACTAATTTTCCAGTTGTTTCTGTTTGCACTAAAAGCCTAACCAGGGGCTGCAAATTAGCCTGTGGCTAGAAGCCTACATGACATTTGTTACCTCTTTGGTGGAAATGTTTAATTACTTATTAAATACTGTCCCTGTCAAATAAATAAATCAATGAAAAGGGAAAACACACACAAACAAATTAAAAACTTGTTGGAAAAGCTTATGCATAATTGACCGAGTGAATTTATGTGGTGTCTTGAACTATAGCCCCAGCATATGTTCCTTCACACAAAGCTGACACTGACAAATGTGGCAGATCTAGAAAAACATTGAGAGAGACTACTATAGGCAACATGCACATTACCTTAGGCTTTCCTTTTTAATGAAGTAATCTATTCTGTCCTCACAGGATTTACAATGCATGTAGGCTCAGTTAGGGCTATTACTAAATTATTACGGTTCAATTGTCCAAACAATTTGGGATTTCAACTTACAATCGTTATTTTGTGTACATATTAAGCCTATTTTACTTAAACTTTAACTTATTTTTTTATATCTGGTAGCTTATTGTTATGACTTTTTCATTGTTCATTGTTTTATTGTTTTGTGTTGCATCGAACCACCAAGACAAGTTCCCAAGTTTGTTAATTTGTTCATTGACAATGGCAATAAACCTTATTCTGATTCTGATTCAATTGTCTTATACACTGTTGTGCACTGTTTGGCTTTTACTGCTCGTAGTTCTATTCTGAACATGTTTTAGTAACCAGAAAGTCTCCAAAAAGCATCAAGGAGATGTAATGCATTCTGCTTTTGTGTTATGTTAATATTTCTGTCTTATAATAATGTAGATTTTAAGTTTCAAAGGTATTCAACTGGACAGTGTTTTAAAATCAAGACATGTCATTTTCAATCTGAAGAAGCTGGTCTGGGAAAGTGCTCTGAAGCTGAATTGGAGGAGGACGAGGAAATAGTATTACTATGATACCACACTACCTATTTAATCAGTTAGACCTATTTTGGGACTTTCGCTATTGTGATCTGGAACTCTCCTTGAACCGACACCTTAACGTGGTGGAGGGGTTTGAGTGCCCGAATGATCCCGGGAGCTATGTTGTCGGGGGCTTCATGCCCCTGGTAGGGTCTCCCAAGGCAAACAGGTCCTAGGTGACGGGTCAGACAAAGATCGGTTCAGAAGCCTCTTATGACGACGACACGAACAAGGCAGTTTACGTCGCCCGGATCGGCGTCACCGGGGCCCCATCCTGGAGCCAGGCCTGGGATGGGTGCTCCATGGCGAGCGCCTGGTGGCCGGGTCTTACCCCACGGGGCCCGGCCGGGCACAGCCCGAAAGAGCGACGTGGGGCCGCCCTCCCGTGGGCCCACCACCCGCAGGAGGATCCATAAGGGGCCGGTGCAGAGAGATCTGGGCGGCAGTCGACGGCAGGGGCCTCGGCGACCAGATCTCCAGACACAGAGACTAACTCTGGGGACATGGAATGTCACCTCGCTGGGGGGGAAAGAGCCTGAGCTTGTGCGGGAGGTTGAGCGATACCGACTAGATATAGTCGGCCTCACCTCCACGCACAGTTTGGGCTCTGGAACCCATCTCCTCGAGAGGGGCTGGACGCTCCACTTCTCTGGTGTTGCCCGCGGGGAGAGGCGGCGGGCTGGTGTGGGCTTGCTGATAGCCCCTCAGCTCAGCCACCACGTGTTGGAGTTTACCCCGGTGAACGAGAGGGTCGCGTCCCTCCGCCTTCGGGTGGGGGACAGGTCTCTCACTGTTGTGGCGGCCTACGGGCCGAACAGCAGTGCAGAGTACCCGGCCTTCTTGGAGTCCTTGGGAGGGGTACTGGACAGTGCACCGACCGGGGACTCCGTTGTTCTACTGGGGGACTTCAACGCCCACGTGGGCAATGACAGTGACACCTGGAGAGGGGTGATCGGGAAGAACGGCTTCCCCGATCTGAACCCGAGCGGTGTTCAGTTATTGGACTTCTGTGCTAGCCACGGATTGTCCATAACGAACACCATGTTCAAGCACAAGGGTGTCCATCAGTGCACATGGCACCAGGACACCCTAGGCCGGAGGTCAATGATCGACTTTGTTGTCGTGTCATCAGACCTCCGGCCGCGTGTCTTGGACACTCGGGTGAAGAGAGGGGCAGAGTTGTCAACCGATCACCACCTGGTGGTGAGTTGGATCCGCTGGCGGAGGAGGAAGCCGGCCAGACTTGGCAGACCCAAGCGCATTGTGAGGGTCTGTTGGGAACGTCTAGTGGAGCCCTCTGTCAGTAGGGTATTCAACTCGCACCTCCGGGAGAGCTTCTCCCATGTCCCGGGGGAGGTTGGGGACATTGAGTCCGAGTGGACCATGTTCTCCGCCTCCATTGTTGATGCGGCTGCTCGGAGTTGTGGTCGCAAGGTCTCCGGTGCCTGTCGTGGCGGCAACCCCCGAACCCGGTGGTGGACACCGGAAGTAAGGGATGCCGTCAGATTGAAGAAGGAGGCCTATCAGGCCACTCTGGCTTGTAG
This sequence comes from Eucyclogobius newberryi, assembly GCF_026437365.1. Classification (NCBI taxonomy): domain Eukaryota; kingdom Metazoa; phylum Chordata; class Actinopteri; order Gobiiformes; family Gobiidae; genus Eucyclogobius; species Eucyclogobius newberryi. The sequence goes on along the minus strand of NW_027316167.1, from coordinate 24,115,250 downwards.
GTCTCCGGAGGTCATCGACGGGTATCGGCAGGCCAAGCGAGCTGCGGCTCGTGCTGTCGCAGAGGCAAAAACCCGGGCCTGGGAGGAGTTCGGGGAGGCCATGGAGGAGGACTATCGGTCGGCACCAAAGAAATTCTGGCAAACCGTCCGGCGCCTCAGGAGGGGGAAGCAGTGTCTCACCAACACCGTTTACGGTGCGGGTGGAGGCCTGCTGACCTCGACTGGGGATGTCGTCGGACGGTGGAAGGAATACTTTGAGGATCTCCTTAATCCCTCAGTCACGTCTTCCGAAGAGGAAGTAGAGACCGGGGACTCGGAGGCTGGCTCATCCATCACCCAAGCTGAAGTCACTGAGGTTGTTCGCAAACTCCTCGGTGGCAGGGCTCCGGGGGTGGATGAGATCCGCCCTGAGTACCTAAAGTATCTGGATGTTGTAGGACTGTCTTGGTTGACACGTCTCTGCAACATCGCGTGGCGTTCGGGGACCGTGCCTCTGGACTGGCAGACCGGGGTGGTGGTCCCTCTGTTCAAGAAGGGGGACCGGAGGGTGTGTTCCAACTACAGAGGGATCACACTCCTCAGCCTCCCGGGTAAGGTCTATTCCAAGGTACTGGAGAGGAGAATCCGACCGATAGTCGAACCTGGGATTCAGGAGGAGCAGAGTGGTTTTCGTCCCGGTCGTGGAACACTGGACCAGCTCTATACCCTCCATCGGGTGCTCGAGGGCTCATGGGAGTTTGCCCAACCAGTCCACATGTGCTTTGTGGATCTGGAGAAGGCTTTCGACCGTGTCCCTCGGGGTGTCCTTTGGGGGGTGCTCTGGGAGTACGGGGTCCGGGGCCCTTTGCTCAGGGCTGTCCGGTCCCTGTATGACCGGAGCAGGAGCTGTGTTCGCATTGCCGGCAGTAAGTCAGACCTGTTCCCAGTGCATGTTGGACTCCGCCAGGGCTGCCCTTTGTCACCGGTTCTGTTCATAATTTTTATGGACAGAATTTCTAGGCGCAGTCAGGGGTCGGAGGGTGTCCGGTGTGGGGACCACAGGATCTCATCTCTGCTGTTTGCAGACAATGTTGTCCTGATGGCTCCATCAAACCCGGACCTGCAACGTGCACTGGGACGGTTTGCAGCCGAGTGTGAAGCGGCTGGGATGAGAATCAGCACCTCCAAATCCGAGGCCATGGTTCTCGACCGGAAAAAGGTGGCTTGCCCTCTCCAGGTGGGTGGGGTGTCCTTGCCCCAAGTGGAGGAGTTCAAGTATCTCGGGGTCTTGTTCACGAGTGAGGGAAGGATGGAGCGTGAGATCGACAGGCGGATCGGTGCAGCGGCTGCAGTGATGCAGTCGCTGCATCGGACCGTTGTGGTAAAGAGGGAGCTGAGCCGAAAGGCAAAGCTCTCTATTTACCGGTCGGTCTACGTTCCTACCCTCACCTATGGTCATGAGCTTTGGGTAGTGACCGAAAGAACAAGATTGCGTATACAAGCGGTCGAAATGAGTTTCCTCCGCCGTGTGGCTGGGCGCTCCCTTAGAGATAAGGTGAGGAGCTCGGCCACACGGGGGGAGCTCGGAGTAGAGCCGCTGCTCCTCCACGTCGAGAGGAGCCAGCTGAGGTGGCTCGGGCATCTGTTTCGGATGCCTCCTGGGCGCCTCCCTTGGGAGGTGTTTCAGGCATGTCCCACCGGGAAGAGGCCCCGGGGAAGACCCAGGACACGCTGGAGAGACTATGTCTCTCGGCTGGCCTGGGAACGCCTCGGGATCCCCCCGGAGGAGTTAGAGGAAGTGTCTGGGGAGAAGGAAGTCTGGGAGTCCCTGCTCAGACTGCTGCCCCCGCGACCCGGCCCCGGATAAAGCGGCAGAAGATGGATGGATGGATGGATGGATGATCTGGCTGATCTCAGAGCAGTGTGTCTAGCTTCTCAGGCCAGCTCCTTCAGATTGAAAATTACTTTTGGGTTGGAAGTTGAAACGTCTTGATTTCAAAGTATTGTCTAAATGACTACCTTTGAAATGTTTTCTATGATAATCACTCCTGGACATAAAAGAGATTACACCAACTTGTAACCGTTTTTCTCTCATAACTTTTCCATGTTAGTTTACCAACACCAAACTGCTCTTGTTTTAACACCAGGACTCCCTGGATTATGAAACTACTACAACTCCTAGAGCAGTTGTTGTTGTATTACGTTTAATGGCGGTTGGCAGCCAACTGAAAAGGTGCATTTACCGCCACCTACTTTAGTTCTACGTCTTCAAGGTATTTGTTATACGCTAAACCATAAAAAAGAGAGAATAGACTGTTGGAGGGGTCACATTTGAAACTTACATTGAAATTATTGCTCTGGGAGTTAAAGGTAGATCTGCTCAAATCTCACTTAAATTTGAGGGTTTTTTTTCTAAAAAATAACAGAATAATAAATGAACAACAGAAATAAAATATATACAGATACAGTAAAAGTAAAAAAGTGAGGAACACAAAAAATCTACCTAAGCAAAGTAAAAAGACCTAAAAAGAACTTTAGGAGTTCCAATGTTTTAATAATCTGTGACGGTGCTGTTCTGGTTGAACAACACAAATGAGGGAATTCACCCGTGGATCTAATGAAATATCGCCTAAAATCCATTGGCACCGTGAAGACTATTGTTTTGAAAGGTGATGTCATTGGACCATGTGACCCCAGGGTTTAACTTTCAAGCATTTGATTGGTTAGAACAGGGAGCAGGCTAAACTGTCGGGCAGAGAGGCTGAGGTATATACAAAGCTAGAATAACCGCCACCGATGTCCAGTTCCAGCAGCCATGTTTTGAGTGTAAAATCATACTCCAGAACTCATGCAAACAAAGTTGTTAATGGGTTTGGAGTGATACACATTTAGCACCATTGTCATAGCAACTGTTCAAAACTAAACATTTAATATTTTGAATGGATAAAAGTAATGATGCATTATACCTAGACATATAATTAGCCTACATACACTGACATGCAAACATAGACTACTGCCATTCTGCATTCATTGTTGACCAGAGAGTGATATATTAGGGCGATGTATTAGGGGGTATATTCATTTTCACAATTCAGTAAAGACAGGTCATGACAGACAAAGCTCGAGTTCTCTGCACCACTGAGTCCAAATCTGTTTTACTGATTAATTAATGTTAATATTAATCCATCCCACCTCACATCAAGATGCTGTTGAGGCAGAATGAATATTGCACAGGTGTGCTTTAGACTGGACACAATGAAAGGCCACTTAGAAATGTTTGGTTTTGTTTTATTGGGGGGTCTGGTGGGGTCAGATAAGCATTTGGTGTGACCTAAAGAATGGCAGCCACTGTTGTATCCATGGGTTTCAGTCGAGTTGTTGTCACCGCCATTTTGAAGACGTCACCGCATGTGTTGTTGCCTATCTCCGCTTGGGGGATGTTACAGAAGAGGAATCCTTTTGTGGACGTTTTGTTGGCTAAGCCCACAGGGAGGGTGGGGTCAGGGAGGGTGGGGTTATACACTACTATATTTTATGCTGTAAAACCATACATTTATGCACAATTAGCCTATGCTAGTGTGGCATTCCGGTGGTACTATATATATATATATATATATATATATATATATATATATATATATATATATATATATATATATATATATATATATATATATATATATATATATATATATATGTATATATATATATATATATATATATGTTTTAAACTAATTTACATTAAATAAAAATAAAGAAAATAAAACCAACAATGCCACCGGGCTTACACCCGGAAAACTAACTAAAAGGACACACAGATTCGTTATTGACTATACAGAGTAGAGCTGCGTTGAAATAATCGATTTTCCGATTTTTAATCGATTCGCATATTAATGATCGATTATCGATTCGTACGTCCAAAGATCGATTTTTTTTTTTTTTTTTAAATTAAAATCCTTTTCTACATTTCCCTCAGTGAACTTCAATCTACCTTCAAGAAAGATAATTCAGGACTCCTGGATTATCTTTCTTGAAGGTAGATTGACCCTTAACCTTTTCATCAGTCTTCCAGCCTCAGTAACTACCAATACTTACTGATTTGCTGTTTAATATTGATATAATACTAGTTTTAATATGTTGCTTCTCTACACAGTCGTGAAGTGAAGGAAACGGTTCAAATACATTTTTCATTTTTAAAAACATTAACCCCCGGACCGAATTGAAATCGGATCGAATTGGAAATCAGATCGAAATCGGAGCGAATCGGATGGGATCTGAGAAAATCGGAAAAAATCGATTTTGAAACGTAAAAATTGGAGTCGAATCGATTCTTGAAATTTGAATCGAAACCCAGCTCTAATACAGAGGCAGATTCCAGTTTCATGACATGTAATTTATTTAACAGGCTATTAATTTAATAAATACTTTAACAACACAAGTAGAGGTAATCACAGTTCGTATCAGTTCTTTATGCGTAGATGTATAGTCTTTTAAGAGTCCAGTGGACAACACAGGGCACAGACGTCCATATCAACAGAGGGCAGGGCAAGGCAACGGCTCCAGCGCACACCGCCGCTCCAGAGAGTTTAGGTTACATCTGAAAAGAGACCTGGTTAACGCTAACCTGAACACTAGGCTACCGGCATATCACGCTCAGGACGTACCACGTTAGCTGCCCGGGACCACGCGTTGTGGGGCTATGACAGCGAGACAACAACAATCCTGAGTCAGCAGAGATCACATCGGAGCGTTAACAAAGCGACGCCAGGTGACGGGCCACGGCACTGAACCACAGAAACCATTTTATGAGTAAAACTACACGATCGAATCGCATTAGCAAAAGGGACAACTACTACCTGGAGAGCGTAGGTACGTGGAGAAACACCCAGACCCAGGAAGTGCGTAGGTCAGAGGATGAATGACAAAACTGATCAACGTTTTATTGGCCAACGGCCCTAATGATTAGCCAATAGGAAGTGGCATGGTCTGCCCGCAGGCCATACTGCCACACTAGTATGATCGTAGTTTCCCGCTCATAGAAAAAGGGGAACATAGGTACACCCCCCGACAGGATAACCCTAACCTGATTTGTTGTTTTACTATCTACTTTTAAAAAACCTTACAAAAAGTGTTTGTTTACTGATTCATTACATATTCTTTTAAAGCATTTTTAATAAAACATTTTGATACCATCATGTTATATAAGTTACTTTAATAGAAGCATTTACTATTTGTAGTAACTGCTGTTACAAATGTATTTGCATTGTCTACATAACTCCATATAACAAAGCCATATTTACGTTTTACTACTTTTGTACGATGTAATTTGTGGTTGTATAAATGTCTGAACCACAGCTAACAGTAAAGTTAAGAGGTACACGTTATTTTCACTTTTGATGATCGTTCCCAACTCAAAAAAGTGCTGATCTTCACTTCTCGTTCCATTCATTCTTTTTGGGATGGAGCGGAGGGAGCGAGTTACAGATGGATTATATTATCCTGTTGAGTATGTAAGACATTTACATATAATGTAAATATGTCAACAAAGAAAGTTTATAGAAGTGTTTTTGTCTACGACTACTGTGATAAAATGTAAATATATGATTATATTTCTGTGATGTATTTTATCTGCATAATAGTGATATATTATCTGCATCATTAGTCTAAGAGAAAAACGGATGTGTGACAAACTGCATGCATTTGTGAAGGTATCGTAAAGATGGAGCAGAGAATGTTTACCCTAGGGAGGGGTGTAACACCCCATGGGAGAATGGGTAAAACATTCACCAAGGCTTTATCTCTAAGGAAAAATACCAACTGTCGTAAAAGACAAGTGCCTTGATGTGAAGCTGACCAATGAGAAATGTGACCCGCCTATTCCATAATATCTAATAAAACCAACCTGCATGAGAAAAAATGTTGTGAGACGCAGGAGGGTCGCCAGGCTGCTTACAACAGCCTGGTTGACCCGATCCGGCGTTTTCTCCCATGCATGCCATACAAACGTCTGATATTTCTGTGTTGTTTCATATTCTAAGTTGAATTGTGTTCTCTGTGTGTTAAGGAATAGCATTGGTGTGTGTCTCATTCCATGACAACTACACATTTCACTAAAATATAGTAAACACAATTATATTTCAGTTTTGAATACACATTTTGCCTATTTATCCTCAGTTTGACCAATTTTGTACATACATATAGGTAATTCCACAGCTGTTACCTAGCAACCATACTGAAAACAAGAGCCAAAATCCGTATAAATTACTCAATAGTTATGATTTGACAAACAATAATGTCATATAACACGTTTATTTTGTTGAATGATCATTTCAACTAAACTAAACTCCTGGCTAACCCTAACCCTAACCTTAACCTTAACCTTAACCTTAACCCTAACCTTAACCCTAACCTTAACCTTAACCTTAACCCTAACCCTAACCTTAACCCTAACCTTAACCCTAACCCTAACCTTAACCCTAACCCTAACCCTAACCCTAACCTTAACCTTAACCTTAACCCTAACCTTAACCCTAACCCTAACCTTAACCTTAACCTTAACCCTAACCTTAACCCTAACCTTAACCCTAACCCTAACCTTAACCCTAACCCTAACCCTAACCTTAACCTTAACCTTAACCCTAACCTTAACCCTAACCCTAACCTTAACCTTAACCCTAACCTTAACCCTAAACTTAACCTTAACCTTAACCTTAACCTTAACCCTAACCCTAACCTTAACCTTAACCTTAACCTTAACCTTAACCCTAACCTTAACCCTAACCTTAACCTTAACCCTAAGCCTAACCTTAACCCTAACCGTGGGCGGAGCCAGGCCCTGGCTTTGGGGCTTGAGCCCCGGATCTTTGTCCAAAAGCCCCGGATCTTTTAATTTTTTAAAAATGCATTATGACGTCACTAAGTGGTTAGCGTAACAGGTAGAGCATTCTCTTTACCCGTTTTATTGGTTATTTTTGTTGAACTGATGTATGATTGGCTGTAGGAAGAAATGTGGGTGTAGAAAGTGGGCGGGAGCGTAGAAAGTGCGCGGTGTTTACAGCACTTCATGCAATCTGACCAATTTGGCCTTTTCTACATCATTTACCTGAGGTTTTGCAAAATGTGAAGGGCATAAATAAGAGCAGATCGACTGGAAAAAAGAGAAATTCAGAACATGTGCTGAAAAACAAAGTTTATCTAACGTAGAATAGACAACAGCACATGATCGTTCAAACCATGAATTCATTGTGGTTGTCGGTGAAGCAGTGGCTCAGAGGTTTTATTCATCTACAAAGCTAAAGCAGAGAAACTACAGGACAAACGGCTCACTGAGGAACGTGTTAGGTAAAGGTAAGATTGGCCTTGTTTCTAACCCTAACCCGGCGCGGTCTAAAACGGCGCTAAAACGCGGTCAAATAGCGGCGCAGTTTCGGGAGCCGCACCAACTGGCTTTTTCGGCCGCGCGCCGCGGCTCTGCAGACACTCCCTAAATATATAGCATCTGCATTCTCATGCTTTCTCCTCATGGAGTCACAAGATGGCCCCTGAATTGCCAGGCAACAGTATTGCGGTTTCCTCTAGCTTTATCTATGCGCTGTGAGCAGCAGGCAGAACCACTGGAGCCATTTTATTAATCTTACTGCAAAGGGGCAGGTGCATCTGCATTTGTTTTACTTTTGTTGTTCGTGATTGAATCGCTGAAGAATGGGACAGTGTGGAATTACCTCGTCCAAGACCGTGTTGGTTTTTCTTAATCTCATATTCTGGGTAAGAAAACCGCGGTGAGCAACAATATGCAGCATCTTTGATGCTAGTGATGGATAGAATAACATTAGCAGCTAGCAAAGTGCGCCAGAGATGCGCTGCAGCAGAAGAGCCCAGCCGATCTACTAAACTAAACTATTCCACAACATATTCAATGCTATAGTTCTGAATCCTTAATTAGTAAAGCAACCACCACAAACAAAATGTCATCCAGTGGTTTTGAGAGTGTGTTAAAGAGGCAGCTGAGCTGATCTTTCCACTAGAGAACATTACTGAATTATTAACATTAATTCTCGTGGCACGATACAGACCATAGCAAAACTCTTCCTTCAAAATATTGCCTGGTTAAGTGCATTTTCTCAATTGAAAAATGTCAATTTATCTCATAATATAGTACCGTAAACACCCCAGCCACTGCAGGCACTGCAGGCCTGGTTATGTCTCCTTTTCTTTACTGTATGTGGGGCAATATTTCATGCTTTATCCTTTCATAATTCTCCTTCCTTGCTTCCTGCAGGCAGCAGCTGGGATATTATGCTACATTGGAGCCTATGTGTTCATCACTTATGATGACTATGACCACTTCTTTGAGGACATCTACACACTGATCCCTGCTGTGGTGATCATTGCTGTGGGAACACTTCTCTTCATCATTGGTCTGATCGGATGCTGTGCCACTATTCGTGAGAGTTCTTGTGGTCTGGCAACTGTAAGTGAACCAGTTGCATTATTCATTTTCTAATTCAGATCTAATGGTGACCATATGACACTAACTTTATTTCTTTTGTTTCAGTTTGCTGCTATCCTCTTGCTTGTGTTTATCACAGAGTGTGTAGTGGTGGTACTTGGTTATATATACAGAGCTAAGGTACCCACATACATTTGTTGCTATAAAAAGTATTTGACCAACAACTAAAACAAGTTTGTAATTGTCAGGTTGAAGATGAGGTGAATCACTCCATCCAAAAGGTTTATAATGAATACAATGGAACAAATACAGACGCTCCTAGTCGTGCTATTGACTATGTACAGAGGCAGGTAAGCCCGTTTCCCAGAAGTCCACATCAAAATGTAATTTTAGAAGTCTGTACAAAAAGTATTATATTTGTTGGCTTATGCTTTTAGCTTCGCTGCTGTGGCATTCATAACTACTCAGACTGGAAGTTTACACGATGGTTTAAAGAATCCAAAAACAACAGTGTTCCTGTCAGCTGCTGTCAGCCCGACATCAGCAACTGCACTGGGACTCTGACTCGCCCCGGAGACCTCTACCAAGAGGTACCACACGTTTTCACATGGCTCGATTATAGACATTTGCCATTCCATGTATATTTTATTTTGTTTTTTTCTTTGTATTTCTATTTTAGGGCTGTGAAGCTCTGGTCGTGAAGAAATTAAAGGAGATTATGATGTACGTCATCTGGGCGGCGCTGACCTTTGCATCGATACAGGTACAAAACACAAAGCCACGCAAAAACCTTTAAGTACATATTTAAATACAAATTCTTGACTTGTGGTTAGTCTTTGGTACAGAACCATATTGTACTTGGTGAAGTATAATTATAATTTAGAGCGTCACTGTTGAAGTGAGCTACAGCTCGGCAAACATTAATGATGTAACAGTATTTAAGAGTTACATCTCATATTATCCCAAGTCTAAAAAAAACTAGTAAAGCACACAGTAATGACTAAAATAATGGAATCAGCATGTTTTTCAAGCATGTTTTGTGTGTGTTTGTCTGCAGATGCTCGGTATGTTGTGCGCCTGCGTCGTTCTGTGCAGAAGAAGTCACGATCCCGCTTATGAACTTCTGGTCACAACCAACAGTTACGCATGAGATCCAGCGAGCGACAACAACCCCAAAACAACACATGGAAACATCACTACACACATCCACGGTAGATCAGCTGTAACTTTACACAAACTCCAGCACAATCCACGACAAAGTAGTTGAAGTGGCCGCTGCACATGAGCTTCTCCAATGGATTGTCTGTTTATTGAAATACATGTTTTTCCATAATCCCACCAGAGCCAAAGTTGTATATGGCTGACTGACACTACTGATTTCCATGAATGTGTCAAGTATTATTTCTACAAATTTGCTCACTCTTATTTGGAATGTATTTCCATGTGCGCCGCTTTGCACTAATCAAGCGTTGTCCAGTTATACAACGTAAAAAAGAGAAAACCTGAACATAAGTGTATGTCTTACTCAATGGGACGAAATGGAGTGTTAGACGGTATATGCTTATGTTTTGGGTTGAAAATATTGAACAATTTGATCACGGCTACTAAACAAACATACATAGCTTACCTTACCTTATGTTTCTCAGTGTTATTTGCAATTATTGTTGTGCCAGTGTTTCCTAAATACCTGTAGCGATTTCAGTTGTGATATGTTTTTGCTGTAGAGCCCTCCAATGCATTATTTAATATCTCTTAGTGAAGTGTGCTGTTTTAATATGTTTGCTGTTTTATATCTACCGTAATTGTTTAGCCAGTGCCACCATACAACCATGTCATGTACAGACTGGAGGACAAATAAAAGTCATCACAACAACGGCTGTGTTGTCATTCATGAGGTTGGGAGTTTGTCCAGATAGTTCCCTGGTACCAGTCCACACGTCCCATCCCTGTCCACTGACCACCAGCCATCCTCCCCTCGCTCCAACACCTGCACTACATCGCCTCGACGGATGGACAACTCATCGTCCTCCTAAAAGGGAGTAGAACACTAGAGTCATTTGAATTAAATTGTGAAAAATGTATAAGGTAAAATATTATAACTTTACCTGTGCTTTATAGGCGTAAAGGACAATCCATCTGTCTGTATCTGCAGATTCAACTGTTGATGTGTTTTGCTCAAATACTGGTAAAGGGGCGTAGCCACCACTTTCTAAAATGTCAACTGAATAAGACATAGAACAGAAGCATCAATTAAAAGATGAAATGGTTAAAAGTGCATATGAGTTTGACATTTCACTAAAACGTAGTGAACACAATTATATTAATATATTTATCAAGATTTTACTGAAATGTTTGCCTAAGTTTATAATTGTGTGCTTTTTGATGGAATGTCGCTTATTGATGACATTACAAAGAATCCTTTATGAAACTTTTCAAATTTTCTTCACAAACCGCAACTTGACTGATGTAAAACTACCAGAGAGACTATCCCACCAAACATGAGAACCTGTCATATGCACTTTAAGTTTAATGTAATAAGTTAAATACTAATGGATTGTTGTTGTATTCATATTTCATACTTGAATTTAAAGGGGGATGAGATGGATTCATTTAATCTGGAACAATTGTATTTTGTCTTACATTGATGCAATACTTACTTTCGCCACTTGATGTCAGTGTTAACCGCGAGTTTCGAGCACTTTCCACGTCAGTCGACGCTGAGCTGTCAAGCAGTGGGTTGGAGCTACAGAAAAAATACAATGATTCCAATGAAAAATACTCACTTTTTACTGCTTTTCATGCTTACTGACATTGCTTAAACCTTACCATCTTGTTGTTGTAGATGTATTATGCTTTTCCCCTGCCTCAAAATGTGCATTTCGGAGGCTGATGTCTGCAGGGTAGTAACTGTCAAAGATAACTGGTCCTGTGAGGAGAGAAGAGAACGTCATTAGACTAGAACACCATTATGTTGGCACTGAAAAGTGAAACAGTTCAATAGAACTCACCAGGAGGAGCCCAACCTGTATTTTTCATCTCTATAAAGGTGTTTAAATCTTTAGTGATGTCACAATCCTCAAGGCGCACTCTGACCTCCTCATACAACTGGTGTAGGGGTGAAGCTTTACGTTATTAAGCCAAACAGGCAAGTTTCATTCATGAAAGACAAACTTACATCATCGTCTTTGACACATTGTGCAGAAAAATGATTGCAGTGATCCCATAAAGCACACCTGAGTGTGCTGATGCGGTCGCCCTCCAGCTGCTGAAACACCTGAAACACATTCAACAAAGATTCAACAAACGTGTTGCCTTTTGCACATCAAAAATAACTTCCTTCCGGTCGGTAGACTGAAGATAAAGATATAAGTGATATAAAGAGCATGTGGTGTGGTGAAAATGAAGTGAGCCCAGAAACAAATGAGTTCATCAGACGATTAAAATAGACAAGTAGGCTTGTTGTCACTGTTATACCTCACATGTGCTTCTGTGTGTTTCCTCCCAGTCCTGCCGAACTGACTCCAAGTGCACAATGTTGGTCAAATAAACTTTCTCTAAAAAGAAAGACAATAAGTTAGAACGCATTCTCTTGAAATAATGTCATGTTCATCATACCAGCGTCATTGGCTGCCTGTCTTTGGTTCTTTGCTTTGTGACGAACCTGAAATTATTTGATAAGATAATTATATACATTTCTACACCTTGGATTATATAATAAGTCATGACACATACCTTCTCTGCATTTTTGCCTGCATTTGTGGTTCGTTGAGAATGTTGTTCTGCTTCATCAGCTTCTTTGCACCTCAGCTCATAGAACCTTTTGGACTGTACACAAGGAGAAGACAATATTTTAGCATATTCACAAAAAACACACTTAAGCAAAGTTCGAGTTACCTCCATTGTCTTTCTGAATATAGAAACCTTTTTCTTATGAACCTTCTCCATGATAGTTTCAAACTGTGATGAGGAACAGAAAGGGCCAGAGTTAATGTCTATTTATATCCTTGTTACGGTGGGTAAAGCAAGTACCTTTTTCCTCTGCTCTTTCTGCCGTTCTCTGAATGTCTCAATCTTTTTCACCTCCTCTTTCATATGTTCAGAAAGCTGAATGTGAAAGTTCCCAATGTTCTCAATTTCTGCAACATTCAAGTTTGACTTCTTTTTAGACGTCAATTTTTTCTACTTCCAAGAATTCAGTAAGTAATAACAATAATGAAATAACATACGTGCTTTAAGATGTTCCATGGATGCTCTGAGGGTTCTACAAGCACAAAAGACATAATGACTTCACTGGAGCATTTGACAGTGTTGTTTTATAAATAATACTACCTATAAATAATAACGGAAATTTGGACATTCAGAAAAATATCATTCATAGACTTCTAGCCACTGGGCAGCTGTGTGTTCTCCCTTTCTGACTCATTCTGATCTGAGTCCCGTGAATGTGAGCATTTTGTAAAGAAGAAAATAAGCATTATTAAAGTACCCAATCTCTGTGAAGCCTCCAGCTTTTCTTGAGATGGTCACCAGCTCTTTGCCGTACTTCTCCTCTGCCAAAGCCCTGAGGTGAAGAAACGGCAACATAAGAGGCGCAATTCCATTTGATAAAACAGGGTCCAAACTGGGGGACACATATTGAAACATATTCAAAGCAGGGGCCACAGACTGGAGGTCAACATGGGGAATGATTCAGATTGGTGCTTTTATCATCACTTTAACAGTTCAGTAAAATTAGCAGTTAAAAAGTACTGCAGATTTGGGCCAATTCAGCAAAAGGCCATTACCACTTAGTCTGAGGGCCACATTTGCCCAGGGGCCATACTTTGGACACCCCTGGGATAAAACACGCTAACTCTCTTCACATAAGAGACTGCCAAAGATGAATCAAAAAAATGTAATTAGAATGACTTGATCTATTCAAACTGATTTTAAATACATGTTTTATTTTGTCTTCATTTTGACTTTTTAAGATATGTCCACAGACTTGGGTTCTCTTTTAAGACAATCAAATTCGGAGATGTTATTACCTAGTCATACTGGGGTTAGGGTTGATTGTCTTAAAACTCTAAGCCCAATAGGTGTGAGAACCCACGGACTGTTGTGTAGCTCCTGTTATAAAGTGCAGTGTTTGTTATACCTCATTTTATAAAGTTCCTCTACATCTTTGCACATTTGCTTCCCATCCTTTAGCCGATGGATAATGGCTTCAAAGCCAGCATGGTCAGTCAGATCGTTCCCCTGAAAGGAAATATGACAAAACACACATTTAACTGAAATACTTCTTGGCTTATAAACCTGTTGCAACATAACCTCGAGGCAACTGAGGGAGGTAAATGCAGAAGTAGTGTTAAGCAAAACTGTCATAACAAGAAAGATTAAAACGTTTCAGATCTGCATAGCTGTGTCTCCAAAAAGTGTTATGTCTTAGCTAACAAACATTATACACATATTCTTACCCAAAAAGCATCTTTAAACATCAGTGGTGCCATCTCATTGAAGGTCTAGTTGAAGGTCAGGAAATGGATCCTCCGTCTCGCACAGAGCTTCACTTCTGTAGGCGCGCCGTCCTCAGAGTTGTAGATTAAAGGAGGAAGAGCTCTGTCCCATGATGTCACTGACCACAGTAGCTCAGCCCTTAGAGGTTTCACTATTGTTTGGTGCTGACTCGTTAAAAGTGTAAAAAAAAAAAAACTGCTGTTTGATTAGCCTACTGATGGTGGTTTAACTAAGCCTCAGATTCAGTGACTGGCTTCATTTTGAGAAGCACTGTATGTTTGGAGCTACTCATCAGCTTAGAATGTAATTTAATTTTGAAGATTAATTGTAGACTGTATGTGTGAGTTGTCATTGAAAAAACAAATAACACAGGGTTAAAATATAATAATAATAATAATAATAATAATAATAATTATTATTATTATTATAGTAAAAAAATAAAATAAATTAAAAACCACAAAAAAGCCATGTTTGTCCTTCATATTTGATGCCTCAAGGGGGAGACAAAGTACCACACCCCAACGCCCTTCAGTCAATCCCGCATTTCAGGCTTTGTAGTGTCAGTCACGGGTGCAGAAATGATCTTTAGGCCTGATCTCTACAGAGGCCACAGTGTGTTAAAGGGCCCAATTGAGCTGCAACATTTGTGCCCCCGAAGCATCCCTCACAGACTGTCCTGGGACACTTGGAGGAGCACATGGGGAGCAGAATGCTGTCTCTCACCAAAGGGCTAATGACGTGTGAAAATGTGTAGTTCCCACTACTTTGTCACGGATCGTTGGTTCATTACTTACCTGCTGCTATTAGGGGAATGGAAGCTTCTTCTGTTCACTTTTCCATCCAGGTGCTGGACTCACTCCCCACACGACGTATGCATTGTGTCTGGTATGTCTGAACAAAGAAGTTGTTTGGTGTGTTTAGTTTGCACTATATAAAGCACAAATTGCGTGGTGGACAGGGTTTTGCATGGCGCAAGCCTCCAGAAGCCACTTATGGACTTGTCATCAAAATGTTATCTACATAATAGAGATGAGACCCCGGGTCTTTGGTCAGGGCCGCCGATGGCTCACCTCCTCTACAGGGGAACAACGCTCGGCCCACACGGTACACTGCTTCACGGAACTGAAAAAAAACATGTTACAAACAGATAAAAACAAAAATAATCATTTATAAAATTCACTTATCTATCCCGTATGCCAGCCCCCCCTTGAAATCTGCAACAGGAGCCTTGGTATGGCAATGGCCCCTATGCAAATCAGGGATGTAACAATCTGCAAATCTCACGATTATCGCAATATTAGCGTTATATCATTAATATATGTGAGATTTTTGTCTTTTTAAAATGCCTGACAAGACTTAGGTATTAATCGTTTCTGCCATATTCCAAAGAATTAGGATAGGTTTGTTTGCAAAGAGATGACTGTTCAGTTGTCTTTTCTCAACATGTTTCTAGACTGGTCTCCTTTACAACTACTGACAGTCTTTTCAGCACGAAGTGTAATCAAATATACTCATCTAATAATAAATCTCAACATCCATTCCCGGGCCAAATAAGTCCCCATGGACGGCCAGGTTTTGCCTGTGGACCCCACTTTTGACATTCTTCGTTTTGTGGAATAGTTTCACTCTTGGACCAAATCAATTTAATATCCAGAGAATAACCCAAGATCACAGATGAACAATAAACTTTTGACGATACAATATCACAATATTTTGGTTATTGTTACATCCTGATGCAAAACAAAGTCACCACATTTTTTATTCGATTTTATTTGTCTTAGCAAATTAAATAGTTTTTTTTTTCCCCCCCTGATTCTGAGAGTGACTTTTAATAATCAGCATTTAATCCAAAAATATAAATGTTTTCCTCAAAGTTTGAACTTCAACCCACATGCTTTTACTGACTGAGGACTGGCCGTGGACCTCTCAGTTAAAAAACGTATCATTGATGATTAGAAATAACTGAACCTTGGTCTTGATTCAAATGTGATTAATTGCACAGCGCTATATTGGATTGGTAGTTTTCCTGTGCCGTTTCTATCTTGGGCTAACATCACTGGGTTTACACGTTTTAAAGTCAGTGTGTGGTGTCTGACCTCACTGCTGACCCCTTTTGAGGCCTCTAATGGATGCACTAGCTCTGGGAATCACTTGTGCCATGCTCTGCCGCTGTCTCACCAGCAATTGAATTCAACCTGCCTCACCATCAGAAACATATTATTATTATCTGGAATGAGTGTTTTCTCATTTTCAACTAAATATACCTGAAGAAAGCCTGGGTAATATTGTGATGACAATTTAATTGTGTCTCCTGTGACATTATTTTGATCAAATCGACTTATCATGAGTCACAGATTTTCTATTAAATTCTGCTCTGGGTGGGTGTCAAAAGAAATCTGAAACTAATTGAAACAAGACTAGATGTGATTTCCCCCCCCCCCCCCCCCCCCAATATTGATACTTTAGCATTAACAAGACAACATATGACCTTTCCTGTACAGTTGTCGAACAATCTTAAGCTTTACCAAAACTAGAATAAAGACAAAATGATAACAGTAAGAAAGTAGTGCTGCAAACTATATTGCAATATAAATATATAAATTGCTTTATTCAACAGAAATGTGCTGTTTATTGAAAATAAACCATACACAGATTCAGATTTGAGTCAAGATGTTTTTCCTAATACAGCCTTGTTTTGGCCTTTATTAAAGTGTAATCAAACTGAACTTCTTGTGTCAAAGAGAATAGTAAAATATTGCAATACAAAGCACAGGTATCAAATATTTCATCTTTTCCTCATATTGTGGTATCGAGTATCGAACGTTTGCCTCAGTATCGAAATTGAGTAATTTTAGTATTGTGACAACGCTGCTATCCACAAACAAAGACACTTTCCCCCACCCTCACCTCCTACTGGTCACCCTCAGCAATGCTCCGAGTGAGTGACAGGTGGAGCCAACCAACTGCAATGACGTGTGAACTTTCAGAAAAATTAGATTACCAGTACTTCAGTTACTTCTTTAGGATAACGTAAGATACAAGAAATGGGATCATATCTAAACTGTGATTCAGCCTCAAGAAAATGAAGGCATACTTTTGCTGGCGTATCGCACACCCCTAAAGCAAACATCTTAGACAGAACGTGCCCTGGACAGTTGGCCCACCCGTCGAGGGGAGAAATCATGTTATTTTTTGTTATGTCTTACCACAGTCCTGCACACACACCCTGGCTCTGTCTCACCCCTGGAGTGGCACTTATCGAACTGTGACAAACGAGTCGTGTCAGAGCTGCCCCCCACCTTTGGGGATTGGCTAAATGACCTTTCCATTACCCGACCACTGCTGTATTCCCCATCCACAGATAGAGTTACACAGGCAGCCACGCAGCCCATTTGCTCAGACCAGTGTCACCGTCGCCACCAGAAGCCACTTCATTTTTCTGCCTCACAATACTTTTATTACTTCAACTTATGCATACTGTAAGTGGGTGGGACCAAGGCTTCACAGTATTTCAAAATATATTAAATATCACAAGCACCAGCACTGGTCTGTTTTGGCCCATCGACATGCCTCTGTGCTTACTGTGATTTCCCCCTGATTCTTACATGGGACACTCAATGAACACACGTATCATCACCAATAGTCTTTGTTATTTTCCTCTCTACAATGACTGAAGTGCAAACTAAATTATTGGGGATATAACTGTCAAATCAATGATAAAACAGCTATAATGTAGGTAAGATGATGACATCGTAAAAATGAAATATTTAATTTGTCCAAATATTAGATTCAACGCTCGAAGGGCTTCATGTTTTTATTTGCAAATCAAATCTAGATCCTAATTAAAATATTACAATTAGGACATTTTAAAATCTATTTTAATTTGATTTGTTCTATAATTTAATCTACAAACAACAAAATATCCTGCCTCAGTGGGATCTTATTATGTGTAAGACCTGATATCGCATTCTAGCATTTCATTTTTCAATTGTCTCTCAAATGTTTGAAATGTGTACTTTGATCTGAATCTTGACTTTAAAACCTAAATTAAGAATCTCATTTCAAATCCAGACTGCGCGACATGAAGCAATACATCAAATAGTCGTTCCTGGTTTATAAAAGTCGACTTGACCTAACTATTTTTCACACTTTCTCCTTTGTCTCTTGGTGTTAATCCCTTGGTGACCACAGGCAGACTGCCACGTTCTTGTGTTCTGGCCACACAACTGCACTGGACAGGTTAAAGAAGAAAGATTCCAAGCAGAAGGAACCAAGGACCAAGACCACACGGTAAATTCAAGTTCACATTTTGTCCATATTCAGATCTATCCTGTTCAATGTTTGCTTCTAGTTTAGCACTTTATCAACAAGACAACAAGTACAACTAATTATATCACGTCCCAGATAGTTATACCAAACAGGTGAAAAGTTAATTTGTGGACTATAACACAGCTTTTCTTCAATTTGTGGGTCTTGCTCTTTAATATATTTGAAAATATGAATATAGACAATGGCAAATATTGCTTATCTGCCACAAACTCTTTTTATTTTTCCAGGCTTTGGACCGTCTCAAGATTGCACTTGACTGCATTTAATTGGTAAGCAACATTTAAAAATTGCCGCATCTCTATTCGTTTATGTATGCGTAGATCTTTCAAATACACAAAACACTGCAACGCATGGAGTAGCCTTATAAACAAGTTTGCACAGTGCGAACACGGCCTCACAGGGGGTAGGAATGAAGGAAGTCCTTGGGCACATTAGAGCAACCTGTTAATAGGCTGACAGATGGGGACTAATGATGTGTGCTCGCGGGGGGCACGGCCTGTCGCTGTCACAGAGACGGGCTGCGGCGGTTGTCATAATACAGCTGAGAGCCAACAGCTGGGGGAGGCGGAGGAGCAGGGAGCAGGGAGTAGGGAGCAGGGGCGGGGCCGGCCATCGCACTGACCCCCAGCACCAGCCAGGGGCCTTTCTCATGTTTGATCTGCGCCTGTGCTCCTATGAAACATTTATTAGCTGTCCTAATCCACTGCATTAGAGAGAAGAGCATCGCGTCTAATCAATCTGGCCATGCAGTGGTCGTGTGGTCACTCACAAGGGCCGGCAAACACGCAACAAACATGAATGCAAGGAGAAAAGACCTGCTATGTGTGATAAATATGCATGGGTTTCAGAATGTTGTCATGGTCATTAACAATTTAATAGAAAATTGTGTCATCTTTTATTTGGGGGAAGTCCTCAATGTGTTGCATATAACAGGAAGCTGAAAGCCATAGAAAATTACATTATTTATAACTAGTTGGTCCACATTACACAGATAATGTAACAGCATGACACTGAAATCCCCACGCAACTTCTACTATTATATTTAGGGATAAAACAAGTTAATTGATCAGTCTACACAATTACTGAGATAATTATCAACAAATTTAGTAATTGCATCATTTTACAAATTCACAGACTCTAAAACATGCAATGTGCTGTGAGAAAAGGTTTTTCTATGCAAGAAAGTCATATACATAATGTTTGTTTTTTATTACATGAACATTTGAGCTGTAAAGGGTGAATAGTGAACATATCTATGACTGCTTTAGTATTTCATTAATTTTATATTGTAGCTCATGTTTTTATGATGTTAATTTTAAGTGTTTACTGGGATTGTCCTGCTTTAGTGTGATTGCGTCATAATGTAGTTTCAATGTAATCTTTAATCGTGATATTTTCATTCACAATATATTAACCTTCAAAATGTGATATTATGATGACAGGCTGTCCTCAAGCCTCATCAACTTGGCTTGATTGTGATCAAATGTAGTTTCCAGTGTTCTAAACTGGTAATTAAAAGAATAATCTCTAGATGAATCAATCAGCATAACAATCATTAGTTGCAGCTCTAATTATACAATATTTTTCAGGATAAATGATATGATTATAGAGCATAGATTACATTATTTTATTAGATATTTAATAGACAATAACGGGTCAGGCTTCACATAGCGTCATACACTTCTCCTCTGTTCCCCTCGGCGCAGCGCAGGATTTTCTGTGCGATTCCATTGGGACGTAGGTGTTTGTTGTCCACTTTTTACTTGACTTTTTTCACACCTGCCCATCCCTGGCCACTCTTTTCACCTCACTTCTTTCCTTTCTGTCCGTGTCATCATCTGTCACCTCCAGGCTCACCCTCGGCCTGTCACTCCTAAGCTGCATGTCGTGAGCGCGGTCTCTGTTGGCCTGGCCTTTCACTGCCCCTGGTGCCTGTGGCGTGAGTGCAGATGCATGTCCATGTGCAGCAACCTGGAGTCGCAATATGCTCCTGTAGTGGACCGCTATCTGTGTGTGTGTGTGTGTGTGTGTGTGTGTTTGTAAAAGAAAAAAGAGGCGATTGCTTATTTGCTAAATGGTTTGGACTGTCTGAAAGTCTAATGATGCTGTCCGGCGTCATTGGACCATATGGAAGTCTAAGCAGAGGTCAAACAGATCGGCCATATGTATGCTTTTTATTGGACAAATTGGTCCGCAACCCCGAAAGGGAACAAGCGGTAGAAAATGGATGGATGGATGGAAATTGTAATGGTTTGTACTACTACTAATTATACTAGAGGTGCAAGATTAATCCCAATTTGAAAGGACGCAATCAGCGTATCACAAAAGGTTACATTTTTGGAAGAACCATCTGCCACAAACAAACACAAAAATTCTGACTTATTCTACGTAAAAAAACTCTATTGTAGTTTAGATTTGTACGAACATTCTGAAATATATGATTCTTTTGGCAGATTGTCAGTATATAAGCCTAGTTTATTTTTTATTGTCGGTTCTTCTGGATGTCTTTAAATTGAATTCAACTTTAAACAGAATTCTCTTTTTAAAACAGAAACTACAAATCTAATATTTGGCAGAAAAATTGCAACTACCGGTACGTATTTTTCCCCAAATCTTGCAACTCTACTGAATAGACAGATTATGCAAAATGGATTGTAAGAAATTGTTAGAAAATTATATGTTGAGTTGGTAACAAGTCTCTAATTTCTAATTGTCTTGCAGACTCTAAATATATAGGTTATTTGATGGAATGATAATTGATTGAGTCATTTTGTAAGAGGTCAATAAAGGTCAATAAAAGGAAAGCAGATTTGGAGGAAGAAATGTGACTATATTTTGTGTTGAATAGCACTGATTGAAAGTCTGTATTGTTTGGGAAACTATCGTGTGTCTTTAATTAACAAATTGAAAGGAAAATGACGATTAATATGAGAAAGAAAATAATCCTGACTTTTGTTTCCAGATCAGACTCTGTCCTAAGTTTAAATGCCTCCAACTGCCATTCAATCTTGGACTGAAACTTAAAAAAAACACACACACACAAGACTTGGGCAGTAGTTTTTGCTTTAAAATGTGAAATGTGTGCGTGAAACGAGGAATGTTTCTTGTGCCTTGCTTTGACTTTTGACCACCAGATGGGGCTGTTAAGTTACAGACTCTTCCTTTGCATCCCTTTTACTTGTGCTCAGCATCTGTTTATTGTCACAAGCTTAATCAGTCTGCTGGTCTTCTCTGCAACCCATATTTCCTTTATAAGTTACACATAAATAAAATTAACAAACAAATTCCTATGTTCCCAAATTTTGTTCACTGACAATGACAATAAACATGTTTCTGATTCTGATTCTAGTGTAGTTTTGCATTCAATTGTATTCACAATCATAATCTAAAGTTGAAGATAAACATTTCATTTGGACGGGAAAATATGAATACCAACATAAACATTGATAATCAAAAGAAACAGTTTGAAGTAGTCATGAAGTCTTTTATTTGACAGTTTCTCTGTGATTTGCTGCAAACATTACCTGGTTGGTTGTTCTTGATGCGTCAGACATTTTATTGGTGTGGTAAATTTGAGTACAGTACAGGTTGCTTTTTACGGTATTTCGTAAAGACAGATGCCTCACAGTTGTTTGGTAAAGATTTTCCATCTTAGGTTTTACAGTTCACTGCCTAAAGCGCCATTCTGGTATTTAAACTTGGGCAATCTAAGAGATATATATATAAAACGACAAAATGTATTAACCCAAAAGTGGTTGAAATCTCCTGATGTATTATATTGTATTGCATTATATATTATTATGTATATTGTATTATATTGTATTGTACTAATAAGATGTCAGCTCCAGGTTTCAGAGATGCAGTGGTGTTGTGCTATGCGGTGGTGTGCATGATTATCGAGCGGTGTGTCATGCAGGATAAGGCCCGGTGTGCCTCTGTTGACTGGTTTGCGGTCAGCGCTGCAGGGAGCAGGATTGTGGTTAGCCTACAGACAGCCAGGCCCTGTAAGAAGATCAGCTACAGTGTGTGTGTGTGTGTGTGTGTGTGTGTGTGCGCGTGTGTGTGTGTGTGTGTGTGTGTGTGTGTATATAAAACTGTTTTTGAAAATGTTTTGAATTTTAGGCTGCGTTCACCATATCAAAATTGGGACTGAACCAGGACTAAACCTGAAACTAAACTTGGACTAGACCCAAACTACTAGTAAATAGAGACAAGAACAGGACTAAACCAAGTCCACATCAGGCTTAAATTGAACTCAAAGTTGGACCAAATAGAACAAATGTGTTCACGCCTTTAATTTTGCATTTCAAAATTAGTGTCTGTTATCTGTTTCAATTAAACTTTATATACACGTATTTACATGATTAGCTCCATAACATCTAAAAAATAAAAATGATATGTGAACTTTCGACTATTTATTGATAATTATAATGGAATTATTAGGATCCATTGATTAAAATCTTCTTTTTTTGTGTGTTAAGATTTTGTTGGCCTATACCTTGTACCAGTATTACATAGTGCTGTGACATGTGGCTGCAGTAGTCACAGATGTGTGCCGGAGTGCGCCCTGTAGCTGGAGCTAATGGAGGGATCTCACAAGGGAGGAGAAGGGCTAAGAAGCGGTTTTGCCATGCTCTGATTCTCCTCCTTGTTTCTGTTGATAGCACAGTTCCAGGGAGCTTCATAAATCCTTCATAAGGCCTCACCGCTAAACACAAACAATATCTGACGGAGTTTTGCCACAGGCATGCTCTGAGCACCCCAAACTGGTCCTCTGCCTCAGTCCTATCCTCCTGTGCAAGTCTGAGCCTCTCCCCACACACTTACGCTGAAATGGGGACATCTCATTCATCATTTACTATATGGTGTGAGTATTTAACCTGGCTTGCTTGATTCTTGTTGACATACTGTAACTATTGATTGTGGTTTTGTCAGTTGTTATAATACAATGTTTCCCAAACTGCCGTATGGCTCTCATAAGACGTACATGCCTTTGCTGTTGAAATATCTGGAATATTGTACCCTGTGGTCAAGTGGAACTAGATCTAGTGACGTGAAGACTTAGACCTGATTTAAATTGGATAGAGCTGTGCAATTAAGCAAACTCATTTATTAATATGATTGCAATTATTACATACAATAATTAAAAAAGATATATAATTGAGAAAAATAAAACTTTTCTTAACCAATATAGACAAGGAAAGACCTGGTTTAGGCCTGGTTTAGACCTGGTTTAGACCTGGTTTACACTTGGTTTAGACCTGGTTTAGACCTGATTTACACTTGGTTTAGACCTGGTTTAGACCTGGTTTAGACCTGGTTTACACTTGGTTTAGACCTGGTTTAGACCTGGTTTAGACCTGGTTTAGACCTGGTTCAGACATGGTTTAGACCTGGTTTAGACCTGGTTTAGACATGGTTTACACGTGGATTAGACCTGGTTTGGACCTGGTTCAGACATGGTTTAGACCTGGTTTAGACCTGGTTCAGACATGGTTTAGACCTGGTTTAGACCTGGTTCAGACATGGTTTAGACCTGGTTTAGACCTGGTTTAGACATGGTTTACACGTGGATTAGACCTGGTTTGGACCTGGTTCAGACATGGTTTAGACCTGGTTTAGACCTGGTTCAGACATGGTTTAGACCTGGTTTAGACCTGGTTCAGACATGGTTTAGACCTGGTTTAGACCTGGTTTAGACCTAGTTTAGACCTGGTATAGACATGGTTTGGACCTGGTTTGGACCTGGTTTAGACATGGTTTAGACCTGGTTTACACCTGGATTAGACTTGGTTTAGACCTGATTTAGACATGGTTTAGACCTGGTTTGGACCTGTTTTAGACCTGTTTTGGACCTGGTTTAGACCTGGAGTAGACTTTGTTTTAACATATGCTATAGTGCCATAATTATGGAGCACATAGAATTAAACCTGTTTTATTCTCATTATAGCCTTGATGATGATAATCTTAACCAGGGGGTCTAATTTGGCCCAAAAGGGTTTGCTTAAATTTGTAAGAAGTATTTACCTGTATTTTGTGCTGAAAGGTTGTCAGACTGTCAGAAGATGATAAGGAGCCCACAACAGTCCATTCCTCTAAATGTACAATAATTTCAGACACATTTGTCATAAATATCTTTGCAGACAAAGTTTTACATGAAAAGCATGAATAGATGTGGCCCTCGTCCCAGTAATATGTATTCATTTTGGCTGACAAGGTGAAAGTGTTTGGGCAAGTCTGATCCAAACAGATCAGGATAAATGTAGGTTGTAGAGGTTTTGACTAATTTAGTTTTTCTCACTTTTTTCTAGTTCTTAAGTGATAATTGTTACAAGAATTACTAAAACAATTACATTTTGTTTTTCATGTATAACCTTGAATTACATCTAGTTTTTAGGTTTGGAGCTTTTGTAGTTTAGACTTAGTTAAATATTGAATTGTACAGATTTATTGTAAGTCTTGGTTTAAATTTACATCCAGGTTTAAAGCTCGTGAGTGATTTAGGGTAAAATTGTAACAGTTGTATAAACCCTTTTTTCCTGAATCTCGTATAACTTGAATATCTGCCAAGCATTTTATTGTAATCCCAACAATACATTTGAGATGATTAAATAAATGGCCTAAAATGCACCATGGCCCTTTAACCTCATGAATAAATGCGCTATTTGTTATGATGACTTCCTCCTTCTTGGTCATGATTTATGCCTTGAATACATAACCGGACAAAGAGGCACCACCCACTGTCACAGATGAATGCTATTTGTGCAATTTATGGCACAAGCAATCTAATACATCTGCCTGTTCTTGTTGGGATGCAGGCTCGGCGTAGTTTTTGTCTTCATGTCCGTATCTGTCTCATTTGCACAATAGGAAAGGCATTGATTTTAACTCGACGGCGGTGATTTCACTCATCCGTCTCTTCTGATGATGAGAGGTGCGGTGAGATCAGATGTGTCACTCATTCATTTTCCAGAACAAGGCGGACACGTTCATTTACTTACAACACACAAGTCATAATCAAGTCATCTGAAAAGAGAGGTAACATCAACTTTTGAATCCACATAAATCACCATAGAGTTTTATTATCACCAAGTATCATGTTAAAGTCATATTTGTGCATCTGTAAATTCATTTTACCACACAAAAACAAACATATAGAGCGATCTTTCCATCATCGTTGTTGTCCTCACCATTGCCTACACACCTGTCACTATAAACTGGAAAGTTGTCTTTCACTAGTTGATCTGTGATTAACTAAAAGCATTGTGGCTCAGGTCTCAATTGCCCCTCCTCTCTAAAACCATATAAATCAGTCTTTCATTGGGTTCATTTCTGTCTCAGACCTTATTCTGGCTCATATCACTGTCCCATTGCTTCCTAACTCTGTCTCTTCACTATTGTCTGACTGTGTCCCATTCACAGTAACTTTACCTTCAGCCGCTTCTCTTTAGTGTGTCTTAATTGCGCAAGGTTTAGACTAGAGTAACAATCCTGGCCTCACTCGTTAATCTGTTATGATCTTTTTAATGGTCTTTCATTACACTATGGTTATCCTAAAAGCCAACAGTCACCACTGTGGCTTCTTGCCCTGATATCACTTTCATTAAAAGGATCTCAGGATCATTTGTAGTGGCGTTGAAGTCGTTTGTTGAAAGTGTTTGTGAGCCTTAGTGTTGTTGTATATGGAAGTAGCTGAGGTGCAGTGTATTTTTATCTGAGCCATTGATTTGTTTCAGCAGCTCTTTTCACTGCTCTTGGTGTGGAAGTCTTGACCTTCAGTGTGGGAGGTATCAATGAGCCACATGACCTGCCATATGTATAAACACAATATCCCCCACACAGACTGGCCAAAGTCCCCCTATTTCATCATAAAAATTTGAATTGTGGTCTGATTGGAGATGATGATGACGATGATGATGATGATGATGATGATGGGGTCATGTATAGTCATGCGTGAGCTTATCATTTTTATTAGGAGTCATGCCAGTTCTTTGGCAAGAGTTTTTAATCTTTTGACATATATTATGTGCTATAATCACATTTCACTTCAGGGAGATATATCAAAAAATTATAATATTGCTTTTGCTGCATTGGAGATATGCAAAATTAATGTAAATACTGATTAAGGCTACAAAAACCTGAATAGAAATAGAAAAAACATCTAACCAGCACTGTAATTTTTCAAATTATAGTTTTCTGCTTTTTGCTTAATATTATCAATGATTCAGTTTCTCCCCATAAATACTGAGATATTTATTTTATCATTCTCCCCAACATTTAACATTTACTTACAATTATTGCTAAACCAAATGCACTATTCACTTTACAGCAAAAATAACACCATATACAATATATAGCAATGTACTGCTTTTTTGCTCTCTGGTTTTAAACCCAAACTCTTTCTTCTGACAGCTGTGTTTCATCTCCGACCTCTTCTTGTACGGGCCTGTTTCTTCACACAGAGGTCAGGGTCTAGAAACATAAGATTTGTGTTGTCTTTGTTTGTCGTCAGCACCTTCTCAGGCGGTTGAAGTTTCTCCGGAATCAGCCGTGCGCTTCAGAGGGTCGGTGTACAAGTGTGTGTCTGTGTGGGACGGGTGGGAGCGCGGGGGTGAGAGCGGGCGCGCTGCAGGCCTGTATTGATGTCCGCTGGCCCCCCTTGAGGCACAGCTCTGTGGGATTGTGTGTCAGTAGGACAAAGGCATGGCGCCATCCGTCCTGCTCTACGGGCCAGTAACTAGAATTAATTACAAACCAATCGAATCCGCTGCAGCCAATTGGTAAACTAATTGGTAATTTCAGCTGCCCATCTAGCCACGGATTGGGCATTTAGCTCTGGCCAATGGGCTCTCAGAGAAGGAGCGGCCTGCGGTATTTATTTCACAATTGTTCGTTTTGCGGCTGTGCCTGAAATAAAACATTAACTGTAAAATTCTTGGATAAGTGAAGTCTCAAGATTTACAAAAAATGAATGCCTGCATGCAGTTAACGTGAATTAAATATACAAATAAATATAAGAAACAAATATTTGGTCATCACTTGCAAAAAGTACCATTGTGTTGTGACCATTGCAACAGTTTCCTCAGCCCGATTCTTTGTCGTTTGGGGCATTTTCACTGCCTGACCAGCCATGACCACAGATGTTTTGGTCTGAAATCATATCCCGGGTTCAAATAGGCATGATTGACAGGGGGGTTAACCTGTCAGAGAAACATACGGCCTATTTCTGTCTAACGAGGAAAAAAGGAAATGAAATAACTAAACTAAAGCCATAATCTTTTTACATGGACCTGGACTTAAATACCTTGGCTTGTACTAGACGAAGAGCTCTCGTTTAAGGCTCACTTACAAAATCTATTTAGTAAATTACAGATACAGCTTGAGTTTTATTCAATCCTGTTTCACTCTCCAAGTGTGAAAATGTTCGGTAATTGCTACCTTCTTGTCTTTGTTGGACTATGGAGATGTGCTTTATACAAATGCATCAGCAGTGCTTAAATTAATTAAATACTGAGTATCATTGTGTGCAAAGATTTGTGACAGGTTGTGGTTAGCTCACTCATCATTGTGATTTGTTTACCAAGGCTGAGTGGCCCTCTCTGAGTGCTCGGAGGTTCACTCACTGAATGACTTTGAGCTAGAAGACTATTGGTGGTTGTAGGCCAAACTTCCTGAGCGCCCTGGTGCAGAGAGTGGAGGGTTACTATGCCCTGCACTCACGGAATATTTACTGCTTGTCTGTCCCCCCAGTTTGGACTGATTGGGGAAAATAAGCCTTTAGCTATGCTGTTCCCGTAGCGTGGAACTCTCTTCAGTCTGAACTAAGGATGTGTGAGCTGGTGTCAATGAGCGTCTAGGGTTTAGGTTTAGGGTTGTTTAAATGTTTTAGAGTAGATACACTTTGGCTAAAGTCACCAACTTGTGAAGTAATAGAGCTTTATTCTTTATAGAGCATTAAGATTGTTAACATCCTGGGAATTAGACATAATGGCATTGTTTAATTGTTTTACTTCCTCTTCAAGGCAAGTATTAGAGGTTGGATCACTAACCTACACCTTCATTTAGTATGTGGTGTACATAATAATTCTGCAAGTTAACGCTGCGACAAGCTGGCCCCTATCCAGGGAGCACTCGCCCAAGGCCCAAAGTCACTGGGATAGGCTCCAGTCAGGAACAACCCCTAACGGGAATAAGAGGGAGAAAAAAAGAAAATGAATGAATGTTGTTAAGATTAGAATAAATATCACTGTTTTCGTAACTGATGAGATTTGAATACTTGTAGAAATAATAGATAATACCCACCAGATCTGTTTCTCATGCTTTACCATTCTTGGCATTCATTAATGACAGGAATGATAATGACTTGCACCACTGGTTTTCCCCAGTGCCATATGATGATGTCAAAGAGATGGCTTTAAGTGTTAGGTCTCAGTTTGCTCCTCTAATATGGTGAAGTCTACCAATATTCACTCAAATGTACAAGAACCTGATTAGTTTAACACCACTGTTATTCACAGGTTTGCCACCGGCTTTTACTCCCTGTTGTGAAGTGACAGCTTTTGATTGTAAATGAAGTCTTCAAAAAGGACAGTTGTATGTGTTTCAGCGTGCCGTCGACATGTCTGGCTCTGGCACGTTAGGAGGAAGTGAATGAGAAGGATAAAAGGCATGTGAAGGTGCCAGGTTTCGGGAGGAACATCAATCTCCCAATTAGGCCTGAAATAACTTGGCCCGACCCGACACTTCCTGTATGAAAGAGAGAACAAGGGGAGGTAGGACGCAACGTGAGAGAAGGAAATAGAATAGAATCAGGACGAGTACTGAGGAGTGCTAGGTCTGCAGATGACATAGAGTCCAAACATATTTATGCTAATATACAGTAA
This sequence comes from Eucyclogobius newberryi, assembly GCF_026437365.1. Taxonomy (NCBI): domain Eukaryota; kingdom Metazoa; phylum Chordata; class Actinopteri; order Gobiiformes; family Gobiidae; genus Eucyclogobius; species Eucyclogobius newberryi. The sequence goes on along the minus strand of NW_027316167.1, from coordinate 24,086,114 downwards.
ACCTGCACAGTAAACCTGCACGGTGGAGCGCCATGGTAGCAGAGTGGTCCTGGGTTCAATTCCTAAGCTGGTTGTTTTTTTATCCTGTGGAGTTTGATGGACCTGGCTCAGATCTGCATTAAGGTCCCCAGGCGCTGCTCTGCGGTCACTGCTTCTGTCAGGTTTCCCCAGTGGCGTTGAAGAGGAGGACACATATGCCTATGGGGACAATAAAGTGTATCTTAACCTTTGCAACTGCTTGGCTGGATATTGCATTCTTTCAAATGTTCCAAGCTAGAATTGTGTGGAACTAGAGCTTATGCCAAGAGCATTTACAGTCAGTTGTTTGGAGAATCAAATACCCACAGAGTGCAGTCACCTGCAGGGAAATCAAGGTTAACATACTTTATTGTCCAGGTTGAGAAGGTTTTCTTCTGCATTTGACCCATCCTTCAATACCGCTGGGGCTAAACGTGTAAAGAGCAGTGGTTGCAGCAGTTGTCATCCGGGGACCCATCTCCAGATCTTGGACTTGGTCAGGACTACCTTATCTGAGGATTTAACCTTTTGTGCATGTTCTACTCTTATTCTGCAAAATGACAGAAAATGTATGTGCAGAAATGTTGCATAATTAAAAAGAATTTCATTTCTCAACAAGGGAAAATGTTGCTGCCTTTTGTATTATGTGGCTTAGATGTTGATTTTTAATTTGAACATTATTCTTGGTTGTAGGTCAGTGTTCTAAATGTCCACATAACTTCAGGTTAACAGCCACAATGCATTAGTGTCTTTCAGGCCCCGTCACCAGGACTTTCCCGCCTCTGCTGCTCGCATCATAAACATGAGTGGTCAATAGAAAACACAGTATTTCAAAGTAATCCACAAGTTTATTGTCTTAAACAGGATGGCCAGTACACCCATACATTGATTAAAACATAAAAGAGCATGCTTTTAGAAGTAGCACCTCCCCCATTTGAGCTTTTACCACACACTGTACATTGATTGGCTCACTAGTGCTTTACATTACTTCAAGCATTTTTGTTTCCCATAAGGGTAATAACTCAGTTTACTGATGTAGAAATGCATTTTACATGAGCTGGCTTATTGTAGAAAAAGATTGCTGGTATGAACAACCCATGCCATCACTGCCACTGCACGTGGTGTGAAAATGTATAAATATGTCAAGGGGAATTCCATAATGTTGAGAAAATATGAAAAAATTAGCTTTTACTCATGGCATGTTTAAATAGTAAAGATGTTCTGCTCCGTCTCTAGAAACAGGATCTGTAGAATTGGATTTGATGCATTACCAATGCGGATATTTAAAAATTATTCTTTCTGACTTTAATAATTTCATTCACTTTTAAATTGCGTTTTAGCTTGGATTTCCCTCCTCACTATGAGATAAAGACTTTCCACCTATTAACACTGCTGATCTATGCAGGATAAACAGGAATCACAAACCGGATTACGGCCACATTCCCTTCTCAGATGCCCAGACTGTAGTGTTACAATCTCCCGGTGAGGTCAGCACCAAGAGATGGATGATCAATGGCCTGCCTGAAAATCATTTGTTTAATCTGATTTGTAGGGATTTTCTCTTTTTCAGCAACGGAAACGTCCGAGGCTTAAGAAAAAAACGTTGGTGGGAGTCTGCTGAAACAATGGTTCAATATGAACATTATTCTGCAATCTGACACCACAGGAAATAGATATTGATCATCATCTACCACCACCATTTACTCACACTGGCCATGTGGAGGCCAAGAACTACCTTGAAAAGAGTTTGGCAGAAGCCGACACAAAGGCCTTCACACCAACCGAGACAACAACATAACATAACATAAAATGCAGCAGCAAGATTACTAACAGGAACAAAAAGAAGAGAGCACATTACGCCGGTGCTGAAGTCTCTTCACTGGCTCCCCGTCGAGTTTAGAATCAAATTCAAAATTCTACTCTTGACCTACAAAGCCATAAATGACATGGCCCCATCCTACCTCAAAGATGCTATAGAACCATATCATCCAAACAGAGCTCTTCGCTCTCAGAATGCCGGCCTTCTGGTGGTGCCAAGAGTCTCTAAAAGTACTGTAGGAGGTAGAGCGTTTAGCTACCAAGCTCCTGTGTTATGGAATCAGCTCCCGACCCATGTTAAATATGCTGACACAGTCTCTTCATTTAAGTCCAGGCTTAAAACGTTCCTCTTCGAAATCGCTTATGGTCAGACTAGTTAGGAACAGAAACATAAACCCACAGCTTTAGCTACGCTGCCCTAGGAGTAACTATGCTGGGGGAAGTATGACAGCTTGAGCACTATCCTCTTCTTCTGACTTATTCTATCAAACAATATTTATTTTTTGATTCCACTTGCAAACTGTTCACCGCCTTCTTTTCTTTATCTCACTCCTGAGGACCTGTGGACCCAGATGCCCCTCCCCTGGTGAAGTGGTCCCTGCCCTGTGTGGACGGTCCCTCATCTGCCTGAGGAGTGGGTCCAGCTCGCCCCGGACGGTCCCTCATCTGCCTGAAGAGTGGGTCCAGCTCGACTCAGACGGTCCCTCATCTGCCTGAAGAGTGGGTCCAGCTCGACTCAGACGGTCCCTCATCTGCCTGAGGTGTGGGTCCAGCTCGACTCAGACGGTCCCTCATCTGCCTGAAGAGTGGGCCCAGCTCGCCTCCGACGGTCCCTCATCTGCCTGAAGAGTGGGTTCAGCTCGCCTCCGACGGTCCCTCATCTGCCTGAAGAGTGGGTCCAGCTCGCCTCAGACGGTCCCTCATCTGCCTGAAGAGTGGGTCCAGCTCCAGTCTCCCTCGTGTCCGTCTGTGAGAGTCGGATCTCTCCTTCACTGGAACTCCTCCAGGTTTCTACGCTTTTTTCCCAAAGAGGTTTTTTTTTGTAGTTTTTCCTGGCCGAGAAGGAAAGTCTAAGGACAGAGGACCCTGGGACATCGTCCCTCGCCACCACAGACATTGTCTGACTCCATCGCCACCACAGACATTGTTGATTCATTTCTCCCTGTGGCCCTGAGAGGCAACTGTTGTTGTGATTTTGGGCCTTACAAAAATAAATTGATTTGATTTGATTTGAACAGTGATCATACTAATGTCTTATGGTAATAAGAAACATTTCCCCTGTGTAATAGTAATGATAATATAGAGCTTTCTCTACCCTAAAGTCGCCCATGAGGAGTCTCAGTGTGGTGCGTAGTGAGAGCATGTTTACTGTTTGACGGGACGTTACTACGGCAAGAATATACAAAAAATGCAGAATCTAAATTAAGAGCTATAAAAGGAAATATTTTGCTATGTGGGAAAAATTTAAAAGTACATGTATTTGGTAATGTCATAAACATCCAATTATATAATTACAGTCTTCAGACAAATGATCATGTGAATCCTTACAAACTGACATAATTGAAAAACACATAACACAATAGCTCATGTCCCACAGTCACTGTGGTGTCTGGCTTTACAGATCCCGCTCAGTTCAAGCAGGGACTGCAACAAAATCAAGGTTATACGTTTTAAGAGTCCCAAGACCAGACTTAAGCCAATAAACACTTAGCATTAAAAAAGAAAAAAATATATAAAATATGAATGCTCACACTCGTCAGTCACTTTTCTATTCTACAATGCACCAATCTCTGTCTGAGTTATAAATATGTCTGGTCTAAGCTAGTTTGTAGTAGTCATATAAACCAGGGTCTGCACTTTAAAAAAAATATTTAGCTCTTAGTAGTGTGTTTTTAGATTTCTTTAAATTAATATGACACTGCTGAAGTTACCTGCATGTAATATTTTAAATGCCACAAGAAACCTTGTCTTATTTGACACTTAATGGGTAGTTTTTTTTTATACCTCAATGACTCCCTTTTGCAACATTGTATTTACAAGTTTGGATATGGATATACTTTTTTAGTAGAAAGCACAGATGCATCTACACTGCACGTGAATCAATGCACATTAGGTCAAGCCGAATCCAATTACAGAAAAGGTGATAAATCATTTACTTTTTATTTTCTTTTTCAACTTCCATTTCCCACTATTGTGCATTGATAACACTCAAATCACTGAGCTTCAGAGTAAATGTATTATTCATGGGGAAATATACAGTGAATATTACTTTCATTGTGCACACTAGTCTAGGGAATTCCATCAGCATTGATCTGGTCAGCAGACAAACAGGATGTAGAAGAGGAGGAGATGAAGGAGGAGGCAGAGCATGTTAGAGCATTTGTCTCACATAATATTGTTAAACTTTTAGATGCAGTGCCTGTATGTGTGTGGCAATATGTGTTGGTAAAGTAGACAATCTGTGGTATCAGCAGAGGAAATCGATGCAGTTGGAAGACTTTGTAAAATGTGACAAATTTGAGACAATTGTGTTGTTATGTGCTGTGTTAAATGTGTGGTCTCCATGGTATCAGGATTTTAGGACAACATGAGGGGTTTCCCAAAGTGTTTGCAGAATGCATGAAATATATAAATATAAATATAAAAAATATTCTTTGAATCTGTAAATAGTGTACAGTTGTTGAACAATACATGCACATGCCACATACTTAAAAAATATGGACGAACCAAGTTTAAATTATTATTCTTGAAAAGCAAGTTATTTATAATATTATTTATAAAATATTTCTCACATTTCTAATGTGAACATTTCAGATAACAATATATGAGCATTTTCACAATAAACTAGAGGGGAAGAAACTGTTCTTGTGGAGAGAGCCTCCTGCCTGAGGGGAGTGGCTCAAATATTCCATGTCCAGGGTGAAAAGGGTCAGCCACGACCCAGAGTCCTGGAGACGTACAGGTCCTGGAGAGATGGGAGGCAATCACCTTCTCAGCAGAGTGCACACTGCGCTGCAGTCTGGGTCTGTCCCTGGGAGTGACCCCAGCGTACCAGGATGGAGGAGCTGAATTATGGCCAACTGCACTTCTGGGTTGGAAAGTTTTTTACGAATATGTTTTGGCCCGTTGGCTTCATTGGACAGAGCAGTGTGAAAAGGAAAGACTGCTGAATGAGATATGGAAGGACATTCAGCAATTGTTGTAGCCAATATCAAACTTAAACTCTGATGGCTCATCTGATGGTGTTTCCTCAACTGGTTCATCTGTACCCAGCATGCGTGTGTAGGCGTGTGCATGTTGGGGTGCATTTGACTGTTTTATAATGTTTCTGTGGGTGGGTTGTTGGTTCAATGGGTCAGGCAGTTGTGGGTGTGGTTGGATGAGATATAGGCCTGTGGGATTGTTTTAATGCACTGTAAAACCCTTATGCATGAAAAGCTCTTTATAAATCAGGATATTGACTGCCGCCGATCCGTTAGAAAGTCAATGATCCACCTGCATGTTTTTTTCTTCGTCCAGTTTTTAAAAATATAACACAGAACAGCAATCATCCTTTCTATCCTTTCAGCCTCTACAGAGCCTCCACAGGCAGGGTTTAAGGAATTTGCCACAATCTCTCTAGATTTGCTACTGTGGGAGAATCTGTTGCGGTATTATAAAAATATAAAAATGTATCACAGTATTCCAAATTTCATATTGCCAGCAAATGAGCGACATGATAATGCCCAGCCCTGCAAGCAAACCAATCAAAATCTGATTACTCCAGCTCAGGAATCACCAACGCGGCACCCACGGGCACCTGAGCACCCTTTGGGCCTCACTCAGTCGCCCGCGTGGACCTGTTCTAAATTTAGAATAGAGGACTGAACCAGGTCTAACCCAAACCAGGACTCACACAGGACTGAACCAGGTCTAACCCAAACCAGGACTCACACAGGACTGAACCAGGTCTAACCCAAACCAGGACTCACACAGGACTGAACCAGGTCTAACCCAAACCAGGACTCACACAGGACTGAACCAGGTCTAACCCAAACCAGGACTCACACAGGACTGAACCAGGTCTAACCCAAACCAGGACTCACACAGGACTGAACCAGGTCTAACCCAAACCAGGACTCACACAGGACTGAACCAGGTCTAACCCAAACCAGGACTCACACAGGACTGAACCAGGTCCAAACAGAGCCACAGGAGGAGAAACTGTTGTAAGGTTGAACACCGATACTCAAATTTAAATACATTTTAATTGAATTCACTAATTGAATGATTTTGTGCTAGATTCAATTCAAAGTTATCTGATTTCTTGATATTCTTTTAAACTGTTGTTTAGTTTGTATCACTCACTGGTTTAAAACATGAATTAAGATTCAAATTAAAATTCAAACATACATGATGAATACACATAAAGGCCCCACACATGCACATTTATTGAACAGTCACTCACAGTTATGTAGTAACAGTAATAGTTACAAATGTTATTATAGGCCCATTTAGGCAACCAAGCCCGTGCTCATAAAGAAGCCCTCGACCCTAAAAAGGTTGGTGACCCCTGCTCTAGCTGTAGTTTCTCTACAAGACCAGACCAGCTTGTATAAAATTATGACGTTGTAACCACTCTTTAGACGCCTGCCTAACTTTTAGTGTTGTATTGAGCGCCTTTTTAAAACAGTTTTTCAGGCGTTTTGACTAACTTTTAATTTGACTCATTCCAATCTAATTTCCCCAGAGAAATGAACTGCCTACAAGGTGGAAACCACCCTTTTGTGTTCTGGAGAGGGAGCAGACTAAGCAGAAAATATAGTATAATATAGTTTAAGCCACTATATGATGTGACTACATAATATTTGTATGTGCCCTGCTGTTTGTTAGTTAGCATGGTGTACATGATGACATCATTTAGACTGGGTAAATAAAGTTTTACAGTGTCACAGCACATGCAAACAGACCTCATCACGGGCCACTAAGATATTTTAGACAGAGTGTGGGGGGAGCACACTCCCGGCGGAGACACTGACGCCTAAACAAATTCGATAACCTAACCTTGTTACCCCCCAGTCACATGGCGGAGCACCCCATAATATCCCTCCCAAACAATGGCTAAGCAGACAAGAGAGATAGGTTGTGCCTATAGACATACACTAGATGTTTACATTGAGAGGCACAGTGTAATGAATGAGTGGTTGTGAATGGATTGCTGTGTGCACTTAGCGCGAGGTGCAGCAGCCTTGACTCACATGATGGATAGACAGGAGTTAGTAGTGCAGCTCTGGCCCTCAGGACAAGAGAAACTGAGGGCCGCAGTGACGGGCACGAGGAGGAGATGGCACTGAGAAGGAGAGAGGACTCCTGTGGGAGCCTGATGAACCCTGTAGATCAGGTTTCCTGTCTCTGATGTAAGGCCAGCCTGGATCGATGGCTCCACTGGGGCCTGGTCATACACCCTCACTAACATGCGCTCCACGCACTGCCTTCAGTCTTCTTCTCCTTCCTCTTCCCCTCTTTGTCATCTGTCATTCCCCCACTCATACTTCATCTTTCTAATCCCTCTCTCCGTCAACTCAATGACACTGTATAATCCACAACAAACAACAATGTGTGTGTGGCACAATGTGGTCTACTGTTTTACATAGATTTTTTGCATTTATACTTGGTCAGACCAGAGGCTGTCTAGGATATGACGATCATAATTAAGTTAGGTTAGCCTTACCCTGTGCCTAACACTGGAGAGCCTACAGGGTTAAAATAAAACAAGCAACACTTGGTCCATGCCTATGACTGGCTGCCATTTTTATTGAGACAAATGGTTTTTTAATGGCCTTCTGGGATTGATACTAATCTAAGGAGGCTGGTTAGACCTCTGCTCTCAGTGTGGCCTGAAACACCAGATTGGATGGTAAAGAACAAAACAGGCCACCATGCTCCGAACTCTGCAGTAGGTCCCACTACAACAGAGATGACCGATCATAAAAAAAGACTAACACCCGCTGTTTCATTTTGATATTTATAAGCCTGTAAACCAAAAGAAAAGAACAAGTCTACATTAGAACTGAAAACTAAAATGTAGACACCAATTAAATGACTGTATGTAGCATACTCAGAATTTGTTGTTTTGGGGTCAATCGTCTGACACGGAGACAGCAGGTACGGTGCTGAAGGAGGCCTCATTAAGTCATGTCCCAGCCCATTAGGAGACATGAGACTGGGGGAGCTTTCGTTAGGTGGTGAGTAGTCATGGAAAAAACATGGTCTTGTCTGTTGTCGCAAGGTTAAGTGTTTCAAAGCCAAAGCTAAAGCTGTAGAGCAGCCGTATTCTGAACTATTAGCATATCTTATCTAAAAAACAACAACATTCTACTACAAAACAATGTATTGAAAAAAGGGACATTTCTTGAGGTGATTATAACCTTGCCAAATCTTAAGTATTTTAAAATAGCAAACAAAATGTAAACAGTGCATTTTAAATGACCTCATTATTTCTAATTTCACAACTTGCAAGTCGCCATTGAGTATGTTGCCAGTTCCAAACATGAGAAAATGGAGGATTATGAATGCAAATAAAAGGAATGATGGCATGATCCTAGAATTCCAAATGATGTATTATTACTATTATTAACTACTATGTTCTCTGTTTTCAGAAATAAACAGGTTATCAAGGTTGTCACGACATTCTATCAGCCGGTAATATTTAATACAGATGTAGGGCAGCTAAACTGAATATTGTTACATTATTTAAATTACATTGTGTTACATTATTTCATTCTAGTCACTAAGATAAATCGTCAGGTTCAACATTAGTGAATTTTCATTTTAGATATTTTCTGGTAAAGTCCAATGCAATTAGCAGGGAAAAGTGGCTCTTTCCTCTTTCGTCTGAAGTTATGACATGAGCACATTCTAGACCTCGAATGCAACATATGAAGACAATAAATCAATGCTTTGCAATAATCAGTATTGTAAGGGAGGAGTTCAGATGCTGGAGAGTATATATATGTGTATGTATATGTGTATATGTGTATGTGTGTGTGTGCGTGCGTGCGTGTGCGTGTGCGTGTGCGTGTATGTGTGTATGTGTATATGTGTATGTGTATGTGTGTGTGTGCGTGCGTGCGTGTGCGTGTGCGTGTGCGTGTGCGTGTATGTGTGTATGTGTGTGTGTGTGTGCGTGTGCGTGTGCGTGTATGTGTGTATGTGTGTGTGTGTGTGTGTGTGTGTGTGCGTGCGTGCGTGTGTGTGTGTGTTCCAATATTTGTTTGTAAGTTTCAGTTTTCATGGAGACATGAAAAAGTTGTGCCCGCCACTAGGAATCTTTTGAGGTGCTGCTTTAATGTATGCAACTTTCATATAAAATGTACTTAAGTGTAATTAAAACATGTTTTTTGGCCATTTGCCATATGGCCCTTGACAAGCCCTACGTGTATGAGTCCTCTCCAGTGTTCGAGACGATATGAGTGTTGTCAGGCTGCGGCCCACTCCGGCCTATCCCTTACCCTCTCAGGGCAGGCGGCCTTCTTCTCATAGCCCGCTATAAAGCCTTTTGACATCTAACTTAACCGTAGTAGACACTCCGCGGCTGATAGCACATGAGAGAACAGTCAGGGCTCATCTTGTAAAGAAATCCACTCCCCTGTGTTTGTGGACTGCTCCTTTGCAAACACACACAATAACAGCTCAGCAAGGTGCCCCCGTCTGCCCTGCCTGGTGCTGCACCCATAAATATTTCAGCTCTGAAAACCAAGATGTCAAGAAGAGCTTTGGATGAGACCCGGCAAATAATTCATACCATCTGCTGTCAAACACATCCTCAATCCCACTGAACAGGGTGGTTTGCGATCTGGAATGGAGACTTCTTATTTATGTGTGCTGCCCTGGGTAAGCTAACATGCGGTTATGCTTGAGATACAAACCCAAGGCTGAAGGCAATGTAGCAAAGCCAAGACGCAGTGTCCAGGTCTCGAGCTCACAAAAAGACGAGTGTGCAGACTTTTCACCTGAGGCAACGTGGCTCCTTACAGGTTGTTGACAGAGCGGTGGCATGCTAGACCTTGGAGAGAAACTGGCCATAAATTTAATAGTGGCATCCCGGGACTAAAAGAGGTTATTGGGAGGAGACCAGACCTATTGGCATGGCTTACCACTTGAGTGATAGCTGCACTAATAGAAAACAGTTATGCGAAAGATCTTGAGAAATGTAGTTTTTAGATATAAAAACTAGGCTAGATCACATACAAATCAGATTCTTTTCTACTCAAAAACATGTAACATTTTATAATTTGATATACACAAATAAGTACAGGCAGAATATTTGTAATGTTGATTCGGAACTGGAAAAAAAAAATAATAGGGAGAAAATGTCCCTCAAAATATGCATAAATATGACAGTGACACATGCATAACTCATGTATCATAGTTTTTGCTGCTTACTAAGCCGGCCGAAAGTCTTCACACCTCTGTCACTGTTACTGAAGCATGCAGGTGTTGGCAAACGAGTTGATATAGATGAGGAGGAGGGACTCTCTGAAAACAAGTCTGTGTCTGTTACGCATCACTGACCATTTCACTGCTCCACTAACCGGGATCAGATCTCTGCATTTGCTACTCAAACATAAGCAAAAAGTTGTATAAATAAACCCAATCTAATCCAAATAATTGTCAGCAAAAGGAGCAAGTGATTGTCCAACACGATCATTGGTGTTTGGTTATAAAAAATAGTTAATATCTTCCTGTTGGGGTCAGCGGGCCATGAGACCTAAACATATGTCTTGATATGGCTCAGGGTGGTGGCTGCCAGGCACTTGCTAATGTGTCCTAGCTACCCAAGCCACGGGGGCGGGTGAAAGTGGCCAGTGGAGCAAATAATCGCATCATCAGAGTGAGACCAGCAGAAGCCAGTGTCAGTGATGAGGAGGGAGATAAGAGCAGCTTCCTGTCTGTACGTGCACATTCGGGTTTGACATCCATCTTAAAAGCTCTGATTTATAGTTAATATCTTTGACTGTCTGTATAATGCCATTGTCAGTTACAGGGCCATTGTGTCCATTTGTCTGAATGTCTTGTTTTACCGTTAGAGTTATTTAAAAAAAATAAAAATTGTTGTTTCGTAAATATATGTCTTGTTTTACCGTTAGGGCTACTTTTAAATATACAAATAGTTGTTTCTAAATATATTTAGTTGAATTATTAGAAAACAGATTAGAAATCAGATCTGATTGGAAGTGGTTTAAATTACATTTACCATCCAGGAGTAATTTAAAGTGTATCTAAAACACAGTAGCATCCACTAGTATGCAGATGATGCATTTCTGTAGGCTAAGGCTAAGTGATTCAAAATATTCAAGTGGATTTTAACTCCATCCAACAAAACGGTGTAAATTTAAAATTGTTAATGAATTCAAATAAAACAGAATGTATGCTGTTCTACAAAAGACGCTCTAGTGACTCAAAAAATGTATCTATTCTTATGCTTGATGGTAATTTGATTGAACAAGTACCCAAGTACCCCATTAGAAGGCATGGCAAGTTTATTTGTTGAGCACAATTCGATTAATCGACATCATCAATTCATAATCAAACTAACCCAACAATTTTGCTGACATGAGTCATACATTTTGTCCGTGCTTAGTGATCCGCCAGGTAGAAAACCAAATTTATTGAACCACACTGGCAGACACTCCAGACGTCTTTCCCATATGATAGGGGGCTCCGGGATGGGCACATTGCTTTTAGGTTGATTTTTTTCCATGTTTGACTGTCCTTAGACATCTGCCTCTGCACACGTCTGTGCTGAGCATATGTATCTTTTACGACGACTCTCGTCGACGCCTCCACCTTATGTGGGATTTTTCTTTGCACTTTTCTCTTTTATGTCTTACATTTTTTTGTGATTTCATTAGTTTAGACAATCAGTTGGACTGATTTAAAAAGGAGTTGGACTCCAAAACACGTTAGACGTGTAAAAGCACGTACAATCAGTTGGACTGATTTAAAAGGGAGTTGGACTCCGAAACACGTTACCCTTTGTGGCTAGGTGTTTTTTATTTTTTATTCTGTTTCTGTAATTTCTTTGTGATTTTAATGCATTTTTCCTCCTGTGTGAAGCACTTTGAATTGCCTTGTGTATGAAATGTGCTCTACAAATAAACTTGCCGTGCCTTATGTGTGGCGCTTTTGTATCTTTAACAACAGACCCAGTCTCCTCTGCCCCTCCATAGATTTAGCTTTCACTAAACTAATTGTCCCAGACACAACTCAACCAAAGCTTTTAGTGTTAAAACTTGCTCTTGATCAGTGGGTAAGTGTGCCAGGCTCTTCCTGGACTTTACAGTGGCCTTAGTGCTGACTGACATTCTAACAGTGTGTTCTAACCCTCTACCAAGGCACCTGCTATGTGGCTGTGCTTGGACACCGGGTACAATGGGTTATTGTGTCAGGCGGAATTATTTACATGTTTAATTGTAATTGTGTTTGAATAATAGTTTTAGAACTGTAAAGAGTTTCTCTAAAGAAAAACCTTTTAATTCAATTACATTTAAAGGTGCTATTTTCAGGCTATCCATCAAATATCCATCCATTCCATCCATCCATCCATCCATTTTCTACCGCTTGTTCCCTTTCGGGGTCGCGGGTGACTGGAGCCTATCCCAGTGACTTCGGGCCTTAGCCATCCATCAAATAGTTTAAGTAAAATCACACAGACATGACAGAAATTACAAAACAGTTCGAGAAATAAATGAGAAGAGAACAAAGAAAAATCATTTCAGTCATATGCACAGCTCAACAAACCTGTTTTTTATCTTGGATTTGAACACTGCCAGAGTAGAGGCCTATCTCACATTTTCAGGACTTTTTTCCCCCAGATTTTACTCAAATCTGAGCTAAAATCATTTTAGCTGCAGAAGGACATAGAACTTACCACTGTCAATTATATTCTAAGATGCAAGTTGTTAACAGCACTGCTTTATAAGGCTCTAGTCTGGAACATCGTCTCCCGCCACCACAGACATTGGTTGATTTGTTTTTTACTGTGGCCCTCAGAGGCAACGGTTGTTGTGATTTTGGGTGTAACAAAAATAAATGTAATGGAATTGAATTGAATAGTAGGCATGTTGCTATTAAAGTTTGTTGCACCTCAGATCAAGTAGTTACCGCTTGAGGTCTCAGGACATTTTTGTCTTACAGTCCCATCGTGTCAACGCATACTGTCAGTGTATGACATATTTGTGAATATGTCAGATGTGTATGATATTCAATTTGTAGCACATCTCCTAATGTAATTTAAAAACAAGAAAACATTTAAACAAATTGAATAAACAAACAAAACAGGAGTTCTGTTGAGAAGCAAAGTCTGACTAGATAGATTTTTAAAATATTATTTTGAACCTATAGTCTGATATTGACCTGAGTAATCATTTTACCACATTTGAAAGATGATCTGGGACTGGGTTAGGTCCAAAGATGGATGTGCGGCTGTTTGCAAAGGAAATCGATGTGGTTTCCTGGTGCGATATCAGTGAACGGCAGATGCCAACGAAGGCCCAGACATGCAGTAATGTAGCTCGAAGTAGTAGAAAGTGTGTAGAGAATGTACACACAATAAATATTCAATCCCAAAATATATTGTTCCAGTTATCATTTATTGAACAATAAGTCAATATGATATGAATTGTGACAACACTTAATACATGCTTTAAAGATAAATTTAAATTAAATACATTTTACTACCATTATTGTAATAAGTTTTACATCCCTGATTAGTTTGTTCCTCCGGTCGGCCATGGTGACCACTGACAAAAACATAACTTGATGGTGGTAAAAATTATAAAGACTTAAAGGTGTTATGGGGGGGCGATTTGAGAACAGGCGGAAGTGCGCCTGATACAACACACACGTGCGTTTGTTTATCAGCGCGACGGATCACATCGCATCTCTCGTCTCCCGTAGATTTCCGTCTCTTATGAGTCAGCTCGAACAGTCTTTCTCCGTCCTAATTTTGTCCCGTACACTGAGGGAACTATATTATGATAGATCCATGCGCTTAGACACGCGGAAACGTGCTGCTCTCATGGGGACGAGCCGACGCGGCTGCAGGTGAGCGGTAGGTGTGTTTTATGATTGATACGTGGCAGGACTAATCAGCAGTCCACGCCACGAGGAAATTTCAGATTTGGGCCAAAAAAAAATTCCATTACGCCTTTAATTTGGTTGTTGTTGTTTTCATATGTAAAGTGGTATACAATTAAAACATTTTTAATAACCCTCACTTGACACCAGAGTGCATATATACAGTGGACAGTGTCACCCTCTTTTGTTATCAAAATGTTTCTCAAATATGTATTGAGAGCCAAATTCGGTGAGACCTTCCCTTACACAAGTCTATTATTCTGTGCTCTGTGATTTACTGCAATACAGCTGTCGATATCTTGTCAGCAGAGCCCTCTAAATTCAAGCTGTTTTGTCATGGGCTCTCTCACAGATTGCTCATTCACTTTGCTGTCATAGCAAGGTGATTCAGACTTAGAAACAACTTATAGCAGCAGGCAGCCCACCCACATGTTTGTACTTGTGGGAGGGGTTACTCGCTCTCGTATGGCACCATGTGTTTGATCACATCACTCATAGAAGGACTAAGCCACAAAACCCCCTTTTCCACAATAGGAATGTTAATTAGTCCAGCTCATTCACTCTTACGACTGTTTAGATTGAGAAAGGACATTTGCATTGAAACATTCTGTCACTGACAAGACATAAGCCAAACAAACTCTTTTCCAGTGCACAATAGAGGTCTGTTTTATTGTAGTTACAATAAAGAGACAGATCTTTTTTGATCATGCTAATTACACAATAAGAGAAGCACATTGAATATTAATGCCATTTTTTCCCCCTGTATAAAGCAATGAAGTGTATGGCAGCACTGGCCGCTATAGGCCATAGTTGTATACAATAATGTGTTTACAGTAACTTCTAACTTCTCTAATCCTCTTTATAGAGAATATACAAATATAAATACCTATTTGTTTTTACAGTAACTTTCACTTCTGTTATAAGCAAGCACAAATCTACACGCACACACAAAGTGACAATCGTAACTCACTGTTATTGTTCCACCTGTTTTCTCCTGAGCCATTGCATGTAATCACTCACAATATATTTAAATGAGTATATAATACATTAATTGAAGGCACAGTAGACAGCTTGATATATGGACATTTATGTGAATGCTTATAACACAGAGACAGCAGATCACAAATCACACATGTACCACATTAATTTACAGGAGACCAAACTCATAATGAAGACAATGAATGTCAGCCAGCCTCTCTATGATTAAAACTAGCAAACACAGATGACACGTGAAGTATGTTGGAAGAGCTATTGTAAAATACCAAAGAGCCTGACAGTGACATATTTTTACGAGAGAGAGAGGGGATAGACAGGCGCGAATGCAGGGAAAGTGCAAAAGGGGATGAAATCTTGTTAATACGGAGGCCTGACCTTGGCCAGCAGCTGACACCAGCGACCATCTTTAGGTCACCGTCTCTGAGCCACTTTGTTTAATTGACATTAGGCACGGCTGCAGGGCCACAGCTTTAAAGAGGATTCACACTGGGGACAATACAGGCCATCACTCTGAGCTGGATTACCAAAAAAGGTCTTCTGTTGTTAACTTTTATCCCTATGCAGTTATATTTGGAATGTCTGACCTTTTATTGTGTGCTAATTGACCATGTCAGACAGTGTTTTGCTCTGACATCAAAAAGAGACTATACAGCTTGTAAACAGCTATCATTTGTTGTGGCCATTGCAGAAGGATGTGTGACGTTACAGTAAAGTATCCTCTAATTTTCCATTTCAGACAGACTCTTTACTGAAAACATTATAAAGTAAGACTCAGTGGACGTTTGTTAGTGATTGCTGTTGGAGAGAACTTGACCCCAAAGGGACAGTCTGAGCTTACAAACTTCTTTTGATGACCACAGATTTATTGTAAAGCTGACTTATTGCACCTAGGCAGCAGCCATGGATTTGACAGAAAATAGGACTTTCTCATGGAGAAAATTTATATCTAGTAGTCAAAGCTTTTTTTTACATTTGGCCAGGGAAATCTCACTTGGAAAGTGCAATGTATCTTAAATGTATCTCTATTGGGAACTTACAAAGCTGTTTTTCTTTTTTGTAATGTATGAAATACAATTGTATTTATAGTCATGTATTTTGTTTTTTTAACCAACATTAGAAGACTTATAGACACCAAGACACAGTCTTTTGTCATTTTCTTTTACTTTCAGACATTCATTTCTTCAGAAAAAATGAGTCTGGGGTTTGAATGATTTGGGGCCCAACTGTATAACCTAACCCCTGACTTTGCTGTCTGTCCTCAGTGGAGCCCTCTCTGCCTCCTAATCTCTAATGCTTTCTCA
The DNA here is from genome assembly GCF_026437365.1 of Eucyclogobius newberryi. Taxonomy (NCBI): domain Eukaryota; kingdom Metazoa; phylum Chordata; class Actinopteri; order Gobiiformes; family Gobiidae; genus Eucyclogobius; species Eucyclogobius newberryi. The sequence continues at coordinate 24,069,861 of NW_027316167.1, read as the reverse complement.
GATCCACTCAAATTCATTACTTCCCCTGTGCTACCCTGCAGGGGTCATGTAAATGGCACGGACCTCACTGGACCTGCATTTGATCTGTGTTTGCATCCCCCTCATGGCTCTACAGTTTGTGTATGTGCTTTCTGGTCTGGGCTGGAGAAATGCTTGGCTAAAGTGAAATGAAGACACCACATTCTGACAAATGACAGATTGTTTGAGCTGCTGTAGCTGCTGCAAAGGGAGGACAGTCTTAGAGAAGCGATAAAGAAAAGAGAACAATAGCTTTGACTCAGACGTGTGTGAGTTATGGTGCCACTGGGAAGACCTCAGTCTATTAAGGAGCTGTGGGGAGTGTGATGGAGGTCCTGCAAGAGTGAACTTGAATAAAGATGACGGACTGCAATAGAAGCGGGATACCGAGCAACATATGCTTTGCATAGTAAAACAGTGACCTGGCGTTTAAATATTTCCCTTCAGAATGTGTCTTTAGTTGGACACGATGCAGTCAGAGGTGAGGGGAGCTCTAAGTGTTAGCCCACTTCCAATGAGGTCACTCAATTATGTCTCATTCATCGGTATTTAAAATGATTTGCAAATATGGCCCCTGCATACATAGTCATTAAACACTAATGATAGAGTATGAGCATAAAATACATTGTCTTTATTTCTATTCATCTATGCACACAGACGTGACATAATAAGCCATGAGATCAGAATATCATGACATACAATTTAGTATCTAAAAATACATCATTTAATAGTCATGCATAAACCACAATATTCACTGTGCATATCACTTTTATCACTGTATAAAATCTATGATATTCTCACTGATCATCACCAGAAGTATTGCCTTGTTTTTTCTTCTTCACAGCAACTTGATATAAGCCTCATTTGGTGGATGAGTATTTGATCTATTTGAGAAAAGGTACAAAGGTATTTATTTGTACCTACTACATTTGCTTTAGTTAGTCAGTCATTCCCAGGTTACAAACGCCATTCCAAATGAAATATAAGGGTTTAGCATTGTATTAGTCTGAAGTGTCTCATTATACTGAATTGGCCTTGCACAGTGATGGAAAAGCAGGAATGATTTTTGAGTAATACTAAATGAAATGACACGATCGGTTTTAATTCAAAATTTGTAATTGATGTTTGACCTCATGCATCAGGTTAAATAAGTAAAATAAATCCATAAGGACAGTGTGACAGGCGCTCCAAAGTCAGGCAGCCTGCAATACAGCCATTGGTAATGTAATGAGCTCAGGTTAATGACAACAGGACTCCCAATATCATATAAACTTTCATAGTTTCAATAAAGTTGTCCCTGCATTACTGTGCATTGCCCTGGCTTTGTGTGCCCCCTATTTTGGGCAATCGCATCCACTGTCAGATCTCAATTGATGTAACGCCTTGGTTGGTTTATCCGCGCTCACAATCTGTTATGTGCTATTTCACTGAAGCATCTGGCAGCAAAGCCTCGCTGGGCCTTCCATAACTCTTTCGCCAGTGAAAGATTTTTAATTAAAATGAAGACGGCTGGCTGAACTGTTGAAATGTCACAAATAGTTTTTGCGCTGGCCGAAGCCTATCAAGGTCTCCGAGCGTGGGGATTGCAGTCAATTTCAGCTTTTTTTGAAGAACTTGTTAATCACGTCTTCTTCTTAATTCAATTATCAACAGCCGCAGATTGATGCATCCACAAGACGAGCGCGATGTGGCAAAACAGAGGATTCAATCGGCTTTCTTGGTCTTATGGCTCGTCATCTGTCCCCCGTCTGTATTATATATTGATATGCTACGACCCCATGCATTTACTGTATTGGATTTTTTATCACTCACCTTTGAGCCGCTGCTGAAGAATAACTACTGACCCCTCAATGGGACCTCACCTGATCTGAGCGTGTGTGTGTGTGTGTGTGTATGTGTGTGTGTGTGTGTGTGTGTGCGTGCGTGCGTGTGTGTGTGTGTGTGTGTGCGTGCGTGTGTGTGTGTGTCAGTCGTGACTACTCAAATGATGTTTGCGGTGCTAACGCCAGGTCTGTCTTGTTGGGATGGGATGTGTGCGGCTGAGGTCAGAGGTGACGGGGGGACTCGGGATTGGTTTGATGTTGTTGGGGGGGTGAGAGAGGTTGTGGATCCGAGAGTGTGGGAGCGGCAGAGTTGTAAGGTCGTGTTCATAAATTGTTGCCAATGTGCGGGAGCTTAATTGAAAAGTCTGGAGAAGGAAGGGGACCCCTGATCTGTGGTCTCCGACGACCCTTCACTGTGACCCAGAGGCCCTTACTCTCTGACTCTCTGATCCGGGCGCCTTTCTCTGTCTGTCAGGGAAAGCCACCAGTTACTTATGACTTTGAACTTTCAGATAAACTTTATAGTCTCCTTTTAATGCTAACTAACTATTTAAGTTAACTATTTTTAATGTAAAACAAACACAATTGCAGTAATAGTAATGGTTGTACCTGGTTGTAATAGGGGGAATCTGACTGAGTTAAAGGAAACCTATTATGCAAAATTGACTTGTAGAATTTTTTTTACCAAATTGTAATTGTTTCTCCTTTTTATTAAACCACACTTCAGAGGGATTTGTGCATGTTTGAGTAATCTTTATTCTCCTGTGGACAAAATAGATGTTTCACTGCTCCCCAAATTCCACACCAAGTCACAGCCACTGCCTGCCTGTACTTACTTTTTTCTGCACAAATTACAAAAAAAAATCTGCTGCTCAATAAAGCTTGTTTCCAAGCTTTATTGTTTTAACTTGTTTTAACTGTAAATTGCTTGTTGTTTTTAGCCACTGTTAGCACTTTGAGGTTCCATTCGAATGTAAAGTGCGTTAGAAATAAAATGTATATTATTATTATTAATTTAGACATTCAAAAGCATGGAATTATTAAATAATCTGCACTGGGTTTTGCTATCTTAAACCTGTTGTGAGTAGGATCCAGTGGCCAGTCCATTGGTACTGCGTTAAAAAAACTACAGCCCAGAAAGCATTTCCCCATAGAGTGCAATGTAGAAATGTTTGGCTGACAGGGCACCTACAGGCCTCTTTCTATTCATGCACATTTTCTTAAAACAATTTTTAAATCTTGAGTTTTGAGCAGTCAAGCGGTTTGCAAGTCACTTGGCGCTTCTTCCGGGCGACCGAATGTACCTAGCAGCCAAAGGCTAAATATGGGCTTTCATGGGCTTTCATACATGGGCTTTCCAGCACAACCCATTGACTTCAATGGACAGCTTCTTAGATCAACGTTGCAATTTTATATTTCCAAAATATAACTCAATGATTCTTGAGTGTCGTAGATTAAAGCCAAAACAGACAAAAGCACAATAGGTTTTCTGTTTTAGTCTGTTTTAGTCTGTGTTAAAAACCTGGTTTGGGCTTTGTTTAGTCCAGGTTTAGTCCCTGGTTTAGTCCTGTTTAGTCTATCTTGTCAATTCAAATGTATTATTTGAGGTTTAAGAAATACAAAATGACCCAAATTTCACTTTATACAACTTTTATTACAGTTTTATTTGAGAATAAACTAAATGCACAATATTTAAATGTTGCTTATCTTCAAAACAACATTCAAAATATTATAAAATGTTTTGATAATTCCCACCTCAACCTGACTCAATATCCATACACAACACAATACCATTCACCGTAGTCTATTGATGTTTTTTGTCACTCAAAACATTACACAGTCAATCAGTGTTGTGACTGAGGTTTTTGTTTTGACATATGTTAGCAGTGACCATCTTATAATAATAGCTCAGGATCAGATAGCATCTCGATTGTTACGTGTTCCAGAGAAGCAGCAAACTCACCCCAATCTTACACTTGTGGATGTAATTTCATGATTGGTTCTAGTGAATAGTTCCTGGATTGTATGTGTGCGTTAACACTGGCTGGAGATTGTTGTTTTACCTATTCATTTGTCCCAGGTACAGTATCTGTCTGTGCTGTGTAGTCTCACTGATAATCATCTCCCTCCATCAATCTTTCAGTCGCTGCTTGAGATAACCCTGCTGCTGTGTTGACAAAGCAATGGCTCATTTAGAAAGCAGAGGTCCCACCTTTCTGTCCCCTATGGACTCCCAAATCTTTTTCACAAAACAAAGCAATCATAAGCGTGAACAGAGGTGTGCTGTGAAACTCGATCCATATTGTCTTTACACAGGTGACACAAAGTCGCCGCCTTTTGAAGGGGAGCATTGGGGCGAGTGGGCACTGTGCAAGAAAGAGCCAGAATCTGTCATCTCAGACTGGAAGGAAATCCATCCCTTTGCCACCATTGTCCGGTATAATAGGCAGAAGATGGTGGAACATATCATTTTGACACATAGGACACTGGCAGTTTTAGCGCTGCTGGCAAGTTTGAAGGAAACTCCTTATTATGTTACTGCATAAGGCAATGAGGGAAGCCTACTGTATGTCATGTTCTGCTGTTTGTTGTGTGTATCAAACGGGCATTGATACCTCCACTGACAGTAAAATATTAAATTAAAATATTAAACTAACTGGTTCATGATGTGTGCTTCATTTAAAATGAAACAAACAGAACGCAACATCTCTGCACGAAAATGTAGTGTTAGAACGCACTCTCACTATATTTTTTATTCATTTTATTTATTTATATGGGAGAAGATTGAAATAATCATTAACAATAATCCGACCTGACTCTGTTGAAGTCTGTTTAGCAGCAGCTTCCTGTCTGCAATAAAGGCCAGGGAAACAGTGACAGTCACAACACGAGCAGACATGAAATTAGTCGCTGTTTTGTGGGTGTCACCAAATGGTCTTTTGAAAAATGTCAGTTTGAAAATTGAGTGTCTTAGATTCCAAGAGTGGGCCAATAACTCTAATTGAATGCTCAAACGTTGTCATTTTTGGCTGGACACAGAAAGCCACCTGTTGGACCAAAACCAAAAATTCAATCTTCCATATGTCTGAGGGTTTTCACACTTTTCAGCCATATCATCTCACCGCTCTTTGTCAATATGTACACCATCTGTTTTAAGACAATGCAGTGAACAGGGAGGGGAGCGTTTCATGATTCAGAGGTGTCAAAACCCCCTCCTTTGCCTTAGCTCCCACCCAACACGGGCCGGCGGTGTATCTTCACCCACTGTGTCCACCTGAGGTCCCAGGACAGCAGTTATGGAGGACAACTGCTCAGCTCTGGTCTGCTGCCTGCCTCTTCTTTAAGGTGTAACAGAAACAATCCCATTAAGTGGTGGATCGCCTTTCACACAGATTACTGAGCATCTGTCACTGCTGCTGGAGGGGGCAGGGACAAGGTCGCTGTCTCTGGCACACACACACACACACACACACACACACTGTATGCAGGGGTAACAGATAATCATATATTTAAACCATATGCTTATCAGCTCGATTCACTTTGAACAGGATATTATGAAGAGCTCACTCTCATATTTAGTCAAATGTAATTGCATGAGTGCAAACCCCTGTTATGAACCTGTTTGTAGTTGTGACTAGACTAGAAATATATGTTGAATTCCGCTGCTGCACATTATAAGTATTTATACAGCTAATGTATTGCATGTATGTTGAATATTTAATTGTATATGCTGTCAACACCAAACTGTTAAGACATCTAGAGATGATAAGGCAACAGCTGTTGGAATTTTAGCCTAATTGAAAATTGAATTAAACATCAGTAGGATTAAGACACTAAAAGATCATATTGCCTGATACCCATTACTACATCCAAACTAAAGTAGGGTTGGGTATTGTCTAGTACTTTTTTTTTATGTCCACAATTAATGTAATAATCCTATGTAGCCCAGCACATTCAGCCTGCAATTCTCAATAGGTTAACAGTGTGCAATTTATACTGTATTCATGTTGTTTAAAAGTATCACAATAGGCATCTCTGTATTGATACACATATTTCCAAGAAGTCTATCAGGACATATTGCCGTAACAATGTTTTTAGGACAGCCCTAAATGAAAGAGACTCAGGGATCTGTATCACGAGTTGAACCTCAAAACAAAGCTTGTGACCTGGACAAATGACACCATAAACTGCCTTTTGATGCCATAATGTCTTTTCGTGTCCTCTGCTGCCTCCTACAAGTCTTCTTCATGTGCTCCTGTATTCCTCCCTGTGTGTCGGTGCGCACACACAGCCCTGACCCCCTGGTGTTGGGTTCTCCTCTCCGGGGGGCTGTGGGGTTTCTGGGGCCCTTGTGACGGTGTTGCAATGAGCCCTGGGTGAAAGGTGAGAACTCTGAGAACCCAGTGTTCAGGTCGGCTGCAGCGGACCTGGAGAGGCGGCCCTGTTCTGCATGCTTGAGCCTGTGCAGAGGCCAACGTGGGTGTGTGGGGACAGTGGGGAGAAGGGGGGGACAAAATGATTAGTGCATGTGAGGACAAATGACAGATGCATGGAGCTTTGAGAGGGCCGTGTTGACAGAGCTAGACATGACAATTGTAAAATGTAAATGACATTATTCAGCTGGAGCAGGGACATACACGTGTTTTATCTAAGTTTGTTTGTTTGCTTTTTATTCCATCTTCCACACATATAATTAAAAACAGTACAGTTGAGGGGATTTTCTCAATAACTATGAAATAATATTTAAGTCAGTTGTCACTTCTCTGTTTTTGCAAATGAACTCTGTATTAATGGACACGAGATGCATTTGGAGACTATGAGTTAAATAGTAGGTGTTGTATCCTGATTTTTGTGAATGTAACAAGACTGTGAGAAAACGAACAACGTGGTTGTAAATATGCATGAAACTGCAATGCATGCACTTTTTGGAAGTAAGAGCCGAATGCAGTGCTCTGATTGGCTGCGCATGAGTGGTCCACTTTGCACATCGCGATATTAATGATTAATTAATTCAGTTAAAACTCATACTTAAAACTACATACATACTCATTTTCCCACCCCCAGCTTTAAGTAAATACAGATACTAGAGCAAACAATTTACTGAATTAAAAGTAAAAGTATCACATATAATATGAATTTTACAATTAAAATGTATTACTTTTAGCCCCAAAAACGTTTTTGCACAAACCTTTGATAACTATTAAAGAATCAAATGGATGTGGTGTGATAAAAAAAAAAAAATAGGGTTACAAGGTAATTCATTTCTCAGTGTTTCATGACTATTTATTTGTACATTGTATTTGCTCTAAGCCAAGACTTGAACTCAAATACCTCAAACTTTATGGAAGATACTAATCTTGTATTTGAGTATCAGATGTAGAGAAGTAAAATGTAATTATCCATTGTAAAATTTAAAAGATAAAGCACAGATACCTAAACATTTGAGTACAGTACTTTTACTTTTGTACTGTTACTTTCCACCACTGTTTAAGTTGTACCAGATTCCTACCGTATAATTCTCTAAATGTACACATACAGTAGTGAACAGTATGGGCTCACTGGAGTTTATTGTATGTTTAAACATGAATGTGAATGTTGGATTTTTTCCAACATGTAGTGGCACATTTATGGCTTTAGTAATTTTACAATGCAAGGCCTGAAAGGAAACTGACCTTTTAAACTCAAACACAAATCATTGGGACCAATACAATTTCTTATATATTTGTCATTGTTTGTCTATAGTTGTTTCATTTGCTGAAACCATCTGTCATAATCTCACTACTCTCAATAACTCAATTGGTTGCATTTACAGTTTGTCGCTCCCTTTCAGCTTTATTGCTTTTTCTGTGTTGTTTTACAAAATAAGTCCTTGTGCTTCTGAAAGCCCGACTATATCAATACATTTTTATGACTTTTTACAGATTTTTACATTTTTACTCCGCCACAAAACGCTCACATAACCACAGAAGCCATTTTGTTTGAGTAACGGCAGTGAGAGGAAAATACCATAACTTACAGTAGATGACTTTACACTCTTATTGTTAATTCAAATGTCTTGAGACAGGTCAAGTTTCCCTCATAGATCATGCTGTGGACACGTTGTTTGCCTGTTATTTGACACTTGTCCTCTCTGTCTGTCATGTAATGATGGAGGTTAATGACGTATTTCAGAAATGCATATAGACCGGTGGATAAAAAGAAAATTTAAAAATAAATAAAAAGTTGAGCCTGAGCTGTCTTCAAAACAAAACAGATGCGCTTTAATTTATGACCACTTTCTGTGATTGGAGAAGAAAGCTTTGCATCGATCCAGGCCTCTCTCTTTCACCTGTTAAGAGCTTTCCTCGTAATTGGCTGCTACAGTCGCGCCTACTGCCAAAACTGCAGCCCTCTGTCGTGCACAATAGTATGTTAAAGTATGTGTAAACTGTGCCTATTTTTTTTCGGCTCTTGCTATTGATTTTTAAATGAAGTATCAAGGAAAATCAATACTAATCAACAAATAGAAGGCAACACGCTGTAGTGTCAGATCCAGGGGCACGGCTTAATCAATTTAGATGCCTGTCACAACATGGGGACGACGGGGAGACATTAAAAAGTTGAAACGCTGGTTTGAATAGAAAGTGAGTGGTGGGATGAGCCATTTGTCATGAGGAGGTAAAGGAGATAAAGAGAGAGGATGTCCTCCCCCATGTCCTCCTGCTTTGGTTGTTCCAGTGACAGCACCTGAAATCTTCAAGTAAAAACATTACAGTATCCCAAGGGCACAGATTGGGTTACAACAGAGCAAGGCCTTCCTATAGGAGGTTGTCCTGGGTGTTTAATGAAACTTCAAGTGAACTGTGAAACAGGTAGCTCACCTGACAGTCACTGTCAGCACCTGCTCGTCTGTCTCTGTCACCTGTCCCACTCCTCAGCACATACCTCAACTCTGACGCCGAGCCCACCGCTCTCCCAGGACCCCAAGTAACCCAATCCTCAGTCAGCCATTCACGTTTTGATGAAGTCATGGCAGGGCTACCTAGAGGAAAGAACGAGCCAGCATCCATGCCAGCTTCGCCTGTTTTTGTAAATCACTTTGAATTAATACATTTCTTAAAATATATTAATTATTTACAAAGATTACAACAGCAATTATTGGCAAAGTGAAAGTTACAAGCTGCAACTATACATTTTAAAATTACAAATATATATTTTTTGTAGATAATATTGGAAAGAAAATGAATGACTGTGTGTAAGAATATGGGTCTTTTTGTTGTTGCCTTATTTGTGAATGGACTAAAAGAGGAAATTCTTATATTTTCGTCTGCAGATAAACATGAGGAAGCGGCAGCAGTAGGCCACGCTCGTAAGTCCACTTAGCCTGGTCCACATGTGTGTGCTGTGCCAGGCCCCCTCCAGGCCACCGCTGACACAGTGACAACACAAAGTCCATTCTGTTCCCTGTCACTCACAGCCCCGGGCCGTGCTGCGGCCAAATGGAACAGGCTTTTAGAGGCTCCAAGTGGAGTCCGGACCCTTCAGACACTGTGTGTGGGTCGAGCTGGAAGTCAAGTCAACTGGGAGCTGGTGCCTTTATTGCCCCACAGAGTAAGGTCAGATGTATCTTTATTGAAATGTGTTTTTAAATATATTTCAACAAAGTTATATAATATATGAATATATTAAAATAAAGTTTCAAATAAATACATAGATTTATTATTTTTTTCTTTTCCCACATTAAGACAACTTGTTTAGTCTTGCAGATTGATAAAGTTCTCTCACAGACTCACTGCAGAATGCACATGTAGTGCACACTAGTGTTAGGCTAGATATATGTGCTCTGTCAGCGCCTGGTCTGACGAGTTAAACTCCAAATTCCTTCCCAATCTGCTTTTAGGACTGGGCTGTCTGCATCAAGCCCTCCTTGGGGTGAATAAAGGGACACTTTTGATGAATTGATTAATTCTTCAGCTTTGAAAACTGGTGTTTTCCCCTCTTCGCCCCCAGCTGATTACTAATATTTATAACCTCCCGTCCATTTAACTGAGACCAGCCTTGCTGCAATAAATTGCTTAGCAATTGGTCCGCATTTAACCTTGAGGATTGTAAAGATGTCAGACAGTAATAGTGTAATATTCACCTTCATCAAAGGGCACAATGCAGTTCACACTGGTCAACCAAAGACTGAACTCTACAGGAATAATCTAGACTCATGTCCACACACTGAAATTATTAATAATTATTATTTCTGAAGTGGACTCAAGTAAATCGTGACTAACGAAAAGAGCAACTGAAATAAATTGGTCACGTGTTCGCTGTGACAGTCCCTTATTTGGTTTTGTCTGAGTTATCTTTAGTATGATTAAAGTGAAGCGTTTTGCTCTAGTACCTCTTCCTCAGCCTGTGAAGCCCAGTTTCTCATGTGACACAGTGATGAATTGCCTTGTGCTGTTGCAGTGTTGTCGACGTGGTGAGTGTGATGATAGTGGGCTGAAGGCTCTCACCTGTCGCTGCCGAGGCGAGCCCCGGGACGACTGGCGCCGGCCCAGTCTAAACAGGAGTCAGAGCTTGCTGTCTCAACAAGTCTTCACACCAGCACAAGCGTCCACAGACCCCCCCCCTCCACCCTCACAGTCAGAGCGTCAGCTACAGCCCCCAGACCAACTCAGGTTTATTAGCAATTTTTAATCAAATTGTACCCGATTTATAAAAACAATATCTGTGGGTACAAGAGAACAAGTATCCACGCCACAGGGTAATATTTTGTTGAATCTGTGTAATCAACATTTTAGGTCTAATTTCATTCAAACGAAATGTGAGTTTTTCTAATGATAATATTCGTAATGATTTATCTAAAAGCCCTTTAAAGAAGCGACCTCTCCGGGACCCACCCTCTGTTCCTCTAAGGCTATAGATGTGTGCGTGTGAGAGCGAGGAGAGAGAGGATGTGTGCACAGTGACAGCAGATACAGACCATCTGTTGGGACGACTCTGGCTCAGGGCGTATACGGCTGCTCCAAGTTGTTGCCCTGCAGATGTTTTGGTTGTTTTTAGGGCCGCTTTGTTTTTGGTTTCCTCTGGTCTGTTTAGAACTAGGGGATTACATGCTTGTTCACTGTGGGATATTCCAAGAAGTGTAGAAAAAACTGTGTATAAAACATGCTTTTAACTAAATTGAAAGAAATGTGCAATAGAGTCTCAAAAGAAAGGATTGTTAGGCCATTTAAGCTCAGTTTTAACAGGGCATAACTAGATAGCCACATTTGCTGGAACACATCACAGACTATTCCACTGATCTACCGTATACACTAATATAATAGGATGGTCAATATTTAAGATGCTCAAATTAAAGAAATTGGTCAAATCCATATGTGTACATTGACAATATTGTTTTAAGTGATACTGAACATAAAACATAAAAAAATGGTAGTTTGATGACTTGTTTGTTTGTGATCAAGTGGATGTTATTGGATCCGTGAAAATGAGATTTATGTTTACTTAAAGTCTACATTGTGAACTCTGACTGAAGAGGGATAAAGAATGTATTTTACTTACAAGTTCCGTCTTGGACATTTGCTTGAAGGTTGTAAATTATTTTAGATGTATACATTACATAAGTAGCTAAAAAAGCTATTTGTCATTTTCAATATTCAACACAATATTTCGTTGCGTTTCGACTTGGCAGCGTTCCGTCAACACTGTCATAATTTGCATGAACATGAGAAATAGATCTTTACATGTCTGAGCAAGTAACGTAAAGACATATAAAACACAATAAAACATCACTTTGTAGAAATAACACTATTTTCCAGATTCTCAATGGAATTAGAGGAAATAAAAACTACATTTGCTCATTGAAAGGCTCTGCTTTAAGAGATCAGTCTCGGAAACATGTTTTATTCCCCTGATTTGATCTGCATGAACCAATGACTCTTTCCAATAAGTCTACCTGTTTGCTCCAGTGGTCTCTTTACCAGTGAAGCGTCTTATCTGGAGGTGGAGGTTATCAGCTCTGTCCTGGCTTAACCATAAGGGCCCCAGACCTCACACACACTCTGCTCTCTGCGGAGCAAACCAGGCCTGCTTGAATTTCATTAGTGACGTTTTATTGTTGTTTTGTCTCATTTTGCGTCACATCTGTGTGTTATTGTTCTCCCTACAGCATCGTAACGGCGTCGCGCTTATTCAAGTACAAATTAGTGGATTGTTATTCCTGTCGGAGAGGGGTAATAGGCCCACACTTGCCCCATGTGTTTTGAGTTGTCTTGAGTAGTGCTAGTGTTGACTTTGTGCTGAAAAGTGGCCTTGATCCGTCCCTGCATGGCCACTTCCAGGTCAGTGTGTGTGTGTAGGCAGGGAGCTGAGGTGCGCATAGGAGTGTGTGGGTGTCTGTGTGTGCATGTGTGTGGGGGGGCAATGCAGGATATCAGAGACAGGCCAAATAAACAGCGCTGTCAGCCTGAGCATGGCCCCCTGACCCCTCCTGTCCCATCTGTTTTCTTATCTGCACCGCCGCTAATACTGAGAACAAGTGACACCTCTCTCCAGCAAAGCACTCACTGTTTTCCTTCCACTTAGCCAGGGCAGGACTGCACCTCCGACGTGCTCAGTGTACGGTGGGTCAGCAGAAAACGAACGTGACTCAAAGTTTTCACGGTATAATATGAGGTATTATATTTTCATGACTAATGTACAGTTATTCTTTTGAGGAAGAAAATGTGACCTCTGGCTTGTTTTGTCAAAAAATCAATGCCCACTAATTGATACTAAATCTATTGAAACTAGATTCTGATTCGAGACAGGTCTGATACTGAAGAGATCAAAATTGACAACATTGATTTCTTGAATAGTTTTAGAATGATTTAGATCTATATCAGAATCAGAATCAGAATAATTTTAAAGAAGACTTTTTAAATCACAATATTGATCTAAAACAACATGAAAGAAACAAGTGTGCTAACTGCCGGTGGGAAACTGCAGCGATGATGTTTGCATCACGACAAAGCAGTAACAGGTGATTTTTTTAATTTTCATTTGTGCCCAAATGTCTATCACCGTTTAAGACAAATTCAATCAGAGAACAAAGTAAGTAGAGCAGTGGGCTTGTGTCACAGAAAGGCAGGACATTTTGCAGCTAATGCTTCTTGAATGCAGGAGAATAATCACTCTAAAAACAACCTTGAGTGGGTAAACAACGTGAAAACAATGATTAAAAGCTTTTAACAGCTTAATTTGCATAATGTGCATTGCATTTTGTGTTGAAAATTAAATTATTAAAGATTTAATATGTTGGTATTGAAATCAAGTTTGAAAATGTACTACACTTCATCCCACCTAAAAAACAATGTCCGAAAAAGAAAAACTATAAATAGACCATCTCTGGAACCCTCTCATTGTTTGTTGCCGTGAGATGCGTGAGTTGTCACTAGAGGGCTCTGATCCACCAGTTCAACATGATCTTAAAGCCTCATCCAAAGGTGTGTTCTCACGTGCAGCAGTATTAGCACCATTTTGTAAAGAGACAGAGAGACAACTATTCTATTTTAGTGCATCATACTTCCATACACTCACGAGAAACTTTGAGATCTTCTTTTTTATTACACATTGGAAATAGATATGCCACGTAAATAGCTGACCAAAAATGTGCTACAAACAAATATTGTTTGTCAGTTTATATTTTGTATTATATATTGTAAATTTCAAACAAAACCAATCAAAGTATCGTAAACAGGAGTGAAATGCTTCCTGTGCTATACAGTAATTAGTGTATCCCTGACAAGATAAATAGATTTGCCATTCTCTGGCCAGCTGTCACTCTTCATTACAGTTATCTAAGGTAGCAGGGCTCGTCCTGCATGTGGAGGGCGGTACAGATAGGTGCTTGATGGTGCCAATCACTGGTGGGAGAGGAGGAGTCCTTGTCCCATTAATGAATGTCCCTTGGGAGCAACATAGGGGCTGGGGCGGGTCTAACAAGCCCAATGAGGGACAGTTTGCATGTGTGAGTGAGTTTGCCTTCAGTCGAAGATGCAGAGGGCCAGGGGGAGGGGCTAACAAACTGTCACACCGCAGGAAAGTCTGCTCCAGTAAGTCACATCTGCCAATGGGCATGAGGGCCATGCCTGAGGGCGTAGGGGTCAGAGGGCACAGCTTCCCACTACAGAGCCCCCGGATCACATATCCAGTGCAGTCAATATGCTGGCCGCTGTCACTGTTAGACACACTGATGCTACTGTTCGCCTTTCAATAGGACCACTCGCTCCCTCTGCGGACTACAGTGTGTTACCATATGGACCCTTTATCATGGTTATTATGGCCTCCTTTTCATTATTTCATTACAAGTTCTGTTACAAGGAATCTCCACATGAATGATGCTTGTAGTTGGTGTCATTCACATAACATTTGCATTGGGTCAAAGATGGTAGTTATGGTGGTTAGCGTATGTAAATGCCAAACTTTGAGTCATTGGGAAGTTAATATTGTATTATTGTATTGTATCCTTAACATTGTATTAGTTTAATTATATAAAACAAAGGCCCACATTTCAAATTATAAATGCAACAACTGATTAGCATGTAGGAGCTTCTGTAAAGATGTGCTAAAGATGTAAATCCCAGCCCCAGCAAGTTACTAAAGCAACATGATTCAATGTACAATTTGTTATAGGCGGTTGTGGCTCTGTATGTTGGGTCAAGTATTTATCATTGCAAGTGAGCCTGGTTCAAAGGCTTTTAGCTTTTCCATTTGCTTACATTTCCATTTGTGCTGGTTCTGGTATGTTTAGATTGACTGCAGGGCATTTATTTAGCTCAAAAGTCATATTTGTCTGTCTGGCCTTCTGCCAGACAGACATATGTATGTATATATATATATATATATATATATATATATATATATATATATATATATATATATAATTGGAAGACTCATAGGCAACGTGTATATACAATGTATATATATATATATATATATATATATATATATATATATATATATATATATATATATATATATATATATATATATATATATAATTTGAGTGTATATATGAACTGAAATTGTTGCCTACGATTCTCCTAGTTTTTCATATTGTGACCTGAATGATCACAATAACCACAATGTTCTTAACAGCCGCACACACACAGTATTGGAGAGACACTGGTTTGCTTCCACATGAAAGTATCCCTCTAATCCTGACGTGTTGTCTTTGCGAGTGTATCACTGCTAATCTGGCGACAGTTGCAGTCATTCTTCCATTGAATGGTAAGTTTAGCCCATGTGGTCAGCCATTGATTGTCAGTCTGAGTCCGGCCCTGGGGCAAACTCAGCCAGGACCCCTGACCATTATGTTAAGAAATACAACCTCCTGCTGGGCTAACCTAATTTCTGACCAATCGGGGCATATGGCCTTGCTCTTCTTCTTTGACCTAACCATCCCTCTTGTCCTGGAGCCATTTGGACCCAAAGTTTGTTTTCTGTGGATTATCTGATTCTCTCATCTCCTCCTCTCAATGTACTGTTTGCAGAGTGCACAGCCAGCTCTCCTCCTGTTACACCCGTCGCCCCCTCCTCCCTCCTCCCTCCTCCCCTCCTCCCTCCTCGCTCCCTCTCCGTACCTCAGACTGCACCTCCACCAGTCTGCCAGGGCCTGTGACCTCCCACTGCCGCTCCCTCAGTGGCTGCTAATGGTTTATTTTGTGTCAAAGCGCATTTTGGTTCTCCTCCGCTCAAATTGTCAGGACAAATTCAGGCGCGGTGCATGCCAAGCCAAGTCATGAGCTCACGTGTTTACTATGTAGGTCTGCCATTGTTTGTCACACCTTTCAAATAAAAAGGCAAGCAAGATGGACAGTGTTTACAGGATGCGGGGAGCCGTGGGGCTGCCAGCGCTGCCCACTGGGATGTTGTTACACGGGGAGTTGGAGGGTGGTGGATTTGAGCTAACATTTTCATTGACTTTTACTATTTATGATTCACTTTAAGTATTACTGCGTTTATATAAATAAAGTAACTGTAATATATACTTTATCCTTAAACATCCTTTTAAATCATAAACAAAAACAATGCTAAGTTATGGTAGTTAATTTAATTAGTTTAAAAAAAAATTGAGTTTGCATTCCGGCTTTGAGCAAACTAAACAAAAAATATATACATAGAGTTCACAATTTTTAAAAAAAAAAAAGATTCAAATTGCTCCTTACAAAAATATTTGGCAAAATCACTACATTTAACGCTTTAACAGTTCTCAAGATCTAAATACTTACTCTTTACTCTTAAAGTACATTTTTAAGTACATTTTTCTATGTGCTACTTACTTTTGCTTGAGGATTATTTCTCACTCATGTATCTGTATTTTATTTACATATCAAAATACTTCTTCCACCACTGAGGAGTACCCAGAGGAAACCCATGACGCTGTAAAAAACATTGTAATAGTTTGGGGTTCAAACTCTGACTTTGCCTTGAGTCACTTAGTCAATTTGCAAATACTTTTACTTTTCATCCTTTTTTATCTTTCTCTCTGTGGTTTAGTGGTGTCTTTATTTTTACAATTGACTGCAAGACATCTTAATACGGTCACTTTAACTACAATTTAATCACAAACTCACTGCACTGTTCACTTTGTGCACTACATCTGTAAATTTAACTGTCAATTTTGCACACCTACTAAGTCTATTCTTTATCTTATAGTAAATAGTTTTTTCTTTAACTCATGCCTTACTTGATTTGATATATCTTTCTTTTATTATTGTTCATTGTTAAATGTTGCACCGAATCCCCAAAGCAAGTTCCTAGCCTTTGTTCACTGACAATGGCAATAAACCTTTTCTGATTCTGATTCTGACATGAACATAACGCTAAGTCTGAGTAAGTACAGATTACTACTAAATAAACATTTACATAGGTACATGTTTTTACTAAATCTTCAAAATGTTTTCTGGTGCCTTTCTTTGTACCTCCTCCCAGGTCCTCTCTTTGTGTCACCCTCAATGTCGTCTAATTAGGGGGTCGACCAGAGAAGGGCAGTACAAAGCCCTGGTCAAGCCCACCCCCTGACCTTGTTCCACCCTCCGCTGGGCCCGCATTTCTGACTATTAGCCTTGTCCTGGTCTTTTGATTAGGCTCAGAGAAGAACACACACAAAGGCCTAATCATGGGATACTCGCGGTGAGGCTAGCACGCTCACCTTTGGGACAGTCCCCTTCCCGTCCCACCCGGTCCACCTCTGTTGTGTTTGTCTTTGGTCTGGTGCTTCAGAACAGAACAGTCTCTAATCTGGTTGTTGGTCAGCGGTGCAAAGAGTCTGTCTCCGTCTCTCTTTTGTCTGTCATTAAACAAGATGTGGAATTATATGGGCAGAATTTCTTGTCTCATCTGAGATTTTATGTGTTTAGATGTTAGTAACACACTGGCTGTCAATATTTTTTCTTTGACGAATTCTTATTTGCACAATAACAAAATAAGGTTCTCTGTGAATATGTTTGCCACATCCAGGAGCTTCTTCATTTCTGACAGAGTGACGGAATGTATTCACTCTCAAAACGACTGCGGGATTACACAGAGGTGTGCAGAATGTATTTGCAATAAATGTATTCAAACAATAAAAATAAAAAAATGTAAAGAGTGTATAAATATGACCATTTATATAAAAATAATGAACAATGTAGCAAAATGTGTCTGTTTGTGTGTGTGTGTTTTTTTGCAATGACGATTGAAAACAAAGGGGCTACAAAACATTTATGAAGAAATAAAAAGTCTCTTGAAAAAAAAGAATTCAGATAAATGCCACAGATTAAAATGTACACACCATGACAGTGTCAGGCAGGTGCAGCTCTGAGCTTTTCTGATCAATATAATTGTGAACAATAAGGTTAAATACGGGTTCCACTTTTAATTCTTTTTTCCATTAAGATCAACATTCCTCTTTCATCTCCGTCGTGTTACGAGCGTAATATGAGCCTGTGTCTAATCCTATTTAAGTGCAATGTTGTTTGCAGTGCTGTACTTGTAATAGCTGCTTTCACAGCAGATTTACTTTGTTAGGGTTATTGATTGTTCAATCGGATAGACTGCACTATAGTCCCCTTTCCTGCTCTCAGATCAAACTGTAATTAAAGAACGCCATCTGTGCTACACCAGACTGAATTAGCAGATTTACTTTCACACAAGCATGCACGCTACTTTCACTATCCTAATGGGCCTAATTATTTTCTGATATTTGATTTATTTATTTCTTTGCACAAACAGTAGAAGACACACGCCAAACGTCTTAACTAAAGACCTCCACAATTGTCTTTACTCACAACGAAGCGTGTCTCGTCATGAAACCACATACACACTTCAGCCTCAGCAGTTGTAATCCAAGCGCTTTGCTCCATGCCAACATGCCATTCCTCATGTTCCTCTGATGAAACCTTGGTGGTTAGCGTGATGGACAGAAAGCTGCTTAGATGCAACTGAGGGGAAAGTTTGCTCTGCTTCCACGAGAAATGTGTCGAGACTTGTCAGACAAAGAACAAGGCTTTCAGTTTGGCGAGCAGGTCAAAATCCTCCTGTGAATTTAAGTGTTTAGACAAAGCTGCTTCTCAATGCCAGCAGCTCCCACGTTTCTGACCTTATAAACCCCTGTAGTGTTCAGAGCGGCTTTCATTAGCTAATAATACAATAATACATTTGGGGAAATTATATTCAATTGACACTACCCCCTATGTACTGATACTCTCTTTTTATGGGCAGCTTATTTGTCATAGTGATAAGTTTGAATTCATTGGTCATATTTGTGTGGTGGAATGTTTGTTGGATTTTAGAAATAATTAAAACAACGAAGACATTTTGAGAGAATGTACATTTATTTCACGTGCCAACACAATGTTAAAAGCACAATTCAGGGGTTGTAGTTTTGTTCAGCTTTGCATATGTAATACACATCATTTGGTACGTTCGAAGCGGTCAAATTTAGCCGTTTTGTCATTTCAGTTAAACACATTTAAGTGCTTAAAATTGCATTCATTTTTGTCACATCTTTAGTTAATTCATCTTAATCCACTTCTACAAACCAGGCAGCGCACCCAAACCACCTGTGTCTCATTACCACTGGAGCCAAACCATTTGTATGGCCCCACAGCGAGCCTTCGGCGCAACATCCTGGAAACAAGTTGGACTGAGTTAAATATATCAGCAATGCAAACAGATCATATGGGCTTATAACTGCACGGCCACGGATACAGACGCGGCGCATGCAACGGCTCCATTAAAAGTGAACCGTTTTAGCTCGCACATAACTCTTTGGTTCTGCCCGTAGTCTGCAGAGGTCTCGTATGTAAAGACTGGAAACTCAAGCTTGTGACCCTGATGTTTGTGGTACAATTTAGTGCAAATGTAGTTGTTTAAATTATTATGTAATTGAAATTAATTTAATTGTTGTTCCTGTGACTTATTCATATTTTTAAAACATTAATTTGAAACGCTTAATTTTATATACTTTACAAAAAATTGCAGCTAGTTCAATTTCATGTCATAAATTTTAAAGATAGCTCTCTTCATGAGCAGCATACATGCTTGAGATGTGCAAATATATTAAGATTTCATATACAGTTGTAAACTTATAGGGAAAAAAAGATCTTTATCAGCAAATACACTATCACAATCTCTTAATAAATTGTTCTTCGGCTGTGTTATTAAACAAACCCAGCGTGCGTAAGTGTGCATCACTTTTCTTATTTTGTTTGCACTGCGCTGATCCTCCTCTCACTTTGAATATTTACAGAAACAAATCTCCGCGGGCTGACTGATGCCCGTCTTCCTTCCTCGGCGGTTCCTCCTGGTGGATTAGCCCGGACCTCCCTGCTGCCCCTCAAACGCGGACCTGCTTCTTCTCAACTCCTTCGGCTCACTTCTCACCCCTACGTGTGGGTAATGCACTTCCCAGGACGTCCACTGGTGTGTGTTGGGGGCTGCATTAAGTTTTGAGATTTAGCAGGAATGTTTGGGGGATCAGGTTTGGAGGTAGCGGCTCTGGGACAGGGGGGTAGGAGGGGTGAGAACGAGGGTAGGTGACGGGGGTAAGCGGGGAGCACCGGGTAAATCTGTGCTCTCCTGGAATAATTTGATCCCCCTGCTTGGCTCGCTCCTCTCAACTGTGTCTTGTTCTGTCCGTCACTAAACAATGGGGCCGGGGTAACATTTCAGTTTGGGGTGGAAGCACTGATTCAAGCTGCTCCCTCCCCATCCCTGTACTTATCCCACCCTGCACACTCGGCCCCGCACGCTCGCACACTCTTTCTTTCCTCCGTCTTTGTCTTTGCTCGTCACCTTGTCGTCTCCTGTCGTCTCCTGTCCCACGAGTAGACAGGTAGTTAGCCCGGGACACTCCGACCCTTCACCTTTTATAGAGCCCACATTCCTCTGCAGAAGGAACGCATACAAGCACTGAGAAATGCTGATCAAAGTATTAAAATGTAGTCATGAAAACAGGGTGGGTAAGCTCAAGTTATATCAACTAAAATAAGTCCCAAGCAAATCACTCATATCCATAATTATCTGTTTTTCTGTGATTTTGCAGATTGGGGAAAAAAATATGTAATTGTTATTTTTCTGACGAGAATTGCAATTTAATTTGCAATTTCTGTTCTGTTCAAAGTTCACATTTCAAACGCGTCTAAGTGAATTGACAAAAATACTGAGATAAATAAAAACACAGGACACGTTTGTTCACATCTAAACTACAGGAGCTGCAGTTTTTATGTAGAATAAGACAGAATATGTTGTTGTTTGTGGAGGAAATGATAGTACTTCAGAAATTGAACTGGACAAAGAGTTACGCACACCAAAACGTCTCTCTCAGATGCAGGAGCAGATGCACAAAAAAATTTCAACACTGGCAATTTTGTCTTTTGTGATTTGCTAATTCCCTCCATTCAATTTGAAATTCCGATTGCGATTAATTTTGCAGCCCTAATTTACACTGAGTTCCCTTTAACATTCTTGTGAGTGTCTTACTGACTTTTCATGGCTGAAAGCAAAACCCACAACCCAATGAATTGATTCTTGAACTCAGGTAAAACTCAACATTTTACAGGTTGTACTTTATCATGTTTAAATTATAAGATTATCTGATAATTAAAAGTATAAACAAATGCTGTTTAATGTTCTCCTAACACACTCGCTTGAGCTGAAGTCTGGGCAGTCTGCTGTTTTTTCACTCCTTTTTCCCCCAGTTGATTTGTATCCGTGCTGACTTCTGCAAAAGCTCTTTCTCTTAATATAGCCATCCGTCTTTGTCTTTCTCTCTCATAAATTGTCAATGCAGGAAATATTACACATCAAAGAGCAAATCTCATTAGGAATTCATGACCTTAACATCAGCACAACTTTCTCGAACTTTCACAAACTTCCTTTGTTCTGTGTCTTGTATTGGAAATCAAATTAAAGCCACAAATGAATTGTGTCTTTGGAGTTTACAGCAACAAATACGTTTTCCCTTTTTCCAGTCTTGCCTCAAACATATACAATGTCCATTAGAACCATTTGTCATTAACCTCCCTGTGTGGAAGATGTGCGTCTATGTGGTCGTGTTAGTTTTTCTACTGAGAAAACACAATCATTTCCCTGCGCTAAGTGCCCTTAATGGACTGGAATGGGCACTCTGAGCCTCATTAGTATTAGCCAGCTTCCTACTCTCTGTTAATGGAGAAATGCTCTTTATATTTATAATGCTTTTACAGGGAGGCACGATCAATATCATAATCTACACGAGTGTAGAATATGAAGTTGTTTGAGTTGAAAAAATAAAGCGCTTTGATAAGGGTGTGGTGGCTGTCGCGCTGTGCTGTATGTAAATTAGAGCGTCTTATTGAGTTTGGAACTTTAAATGTCAAAGTTTTGAAAATACCTTTTTGACGTGGGATGTGTTTCATTAAATAAAAAGCAAAATTATATATATATGCTATAGCAAACACTTAAATTGTAAGGTTCACTCACATCCGACACATCTAAGCACATCTAAGCGATATTGACAGTATTTTTTTTATTATCTTCATGTACATTTCAGAAATGCTCTAAAATGGGTCTGTAAATGTCTCTGTTGTGGTTCAAGTATCGTCCAAGTAAAATGAACCACAAACATAAGCAGAGATAATAAATCTAATTTAGCATATTACCAAAATAACAATTTTATTCATTTTTCGATATATGTCCCATCTCTAGTAAAATAGACACATTACTTACCAGTTCAACACCAAGCAGGCGATCAGGCATTGGCTGCCACACCCTCTGAATAAAATATACTTATAGTCTCCACTGTATTTGAACTTTCATTAACGCTGGGAGTAACCTGTCGGAGCAGTGGGCTCAAAATTGCGATGAGCTTTCACATTTTTGAAGCATCCTGTGACAAACGCTATATGTATAAACCCTATATGTATAAACCCTATATGTATAAACCCTATATGTATAAACCCTACGTGTATAAACCCCATATGTATAAACCCTATATGTATAAACTCTATATGTGTAAACCCCATATGTATAAACTCTATATGTATAAACCCCATATGTATAAACCCTATATGTATAAACTCTACATGTATAAACCCCATATGTATAAACTCTATATGTATAAACCCTATATGTATAAACTCTATATGTATAAACCCTACATGTATAAAACCCATATGTATAAACCCTATATGTATAAACCCTATATGTGTAAACCCTATATGTATAAACGCTATATGTATAAACTCTATATGTATACACCCTATATGTATAAACCCTATATGTATAAACTCTATATGTATAAACCCTATATGTATAAACCCTATATGTATAAACTCTATATGTATAAACCCTATATGTATAAACTCTATATGTATAAACTCTATATGTATAAACCCTACATGTATAAAACCCATATGTATAAACCCTATATGTATAAACCCTATATGTGTAAACCCTATATGTATAAACGCTATATGTATAAACTCTATATGTATACACCCTATATGTATAAACCCTATATGTATCAACTCTATATGTATAAACCCTATATGTATAAACCCTATATGTATAAACTCTATATGTATAAACCCTATATGTATAAACCCTATATGTATAAACTCTATATGTATAAACCCTATATGTATACACCATATATGTATAAACTCTATATGTATAAACCCTATATGTATAAACCCTATATGTATAAACTCTATATGTATAAACTCTATATGTATAAACCCTATATGTATAAACTCTATATGTATACACCATATATGTATAAACCCTATATGTATAAACTCTACATGTATAAATCCTATATGTATAAACCCTATATGTATAAACTCTATATGTATAAACCCTATATGTATAAACTCTACATGTATAAACCCTATATGTATAAAGTCTATATGTATAAACTCTATATGTATAAACCCTATATGTATAAACCCTATATGTATAAACTCTACATGTATAAACCCTATATGTATAAACTCTATATGTATAAACTCTATATGTACAAACCCTATATGTATAAACTCTATATGTATAAACTCTATATGTATAAACCCTATATGTATAAACCCTATATGTATAAACTCTATATGTATAAACCCTATATGTATAAACCCTATATGTATAAACTCTATATGTATAAACCCTATATGTATAAACCCTATATGTATAAACTCTATATGTATAAACCCTATATGTATAAACTCTATATGTATAAACCCTATATGTATAAACTCTATATGTATAAACTCTATATGTATAAACCCTATATGTATAAACCCTATATGTATAAACTCTATATGTATAAACCCTATATGTATAAACCCTATATGTATAAACTCTATATGTATAAACCCTATATGTATAAACCCTATATGTATAAACTCTATATGTATAAACCCTATATGTATAAACCCTATATGTATAAACTCTACATGTATAAACCCTATATGTATAAAGTCTATATGTATAAACTCTATATGTATAAACCCTATAAACCCTATATGAGTGAATATGTCTCAGATGAAACAATCTTTATGACGTTCATCCAATAGAATGCCATGGAAGGAGGTGTCACTTCACACAAAAATGACAGAATCTGCATTAATGTAAGTAACATTTAGTCACTGCAGACGGTGTGTGGGCCCAGTGGTCTGGAGCATGTTAGATAAGTGATAAGTGGGCAGTGGGTGCTGTGTGAAGGGGCTTCCACGTCCCCCCAGTGTCCTGCATGTGAGGCTCTGCTCTTGTGTTATCACTGGTGTTGAGAACTATGAGCCAGGCAGGGTTGTCAACAAGGAATCACATTCATAATCTACATTTTAGAGCTGCATTACATTAAAATTAGCCTTCATTTTAGAGAACAATTACAACAAAAGTGAAAAAGTATTTTAGAAATAATATATTCCTGTGTAGACTGCTTTGATAATTAATTGTGACTAGACAGCTATTAAAATAATCCCAATTTTATTTTGATAATCATTCTTGGTATCAAGATTATAAAGACTTTAAATCAAATGGCAAAAGACCTTTTATAACAAAGGAAGTGATGATAGAAATGTCAATAAATAATACACTTACTGCACATAAATATTCTATATCTAGAAGCCTTCAGTCCCCATATTTCAACCTTTATTTGGTTAAAAATGTAAAAGTGAGTCTCAATGTAGAAATAGAATAGAATAGAAATAATAGTAGTCGACTTCCAAAATAACCCTTAGTTCCAGTCTATTTGTGAAGGACATACATGAAGAGTGGTGGATGGAGTGCTGCTCCTAAAGCTTTGCTATGAATAGTTTACTTTTTGTAATTATTTATTTATTTAATTATTATTAATACAGGCATACTTTTATTAGAAAGTGGCTGTACATAAACCCCTACTCCCCATCACCAAGGTCAGATATCACATGTTTGATCGAGTGGTCCACTGTCAGTCAAGTGTTTTTACTTTATACTGCTCCAGACAGCCGCTCCAGCAATTTATCTCTGCAACTTATCGATCAGGACAGCTTAAGTCATTAACAAATGTTGCTGACCCAAATAGATATATGAAGGAAAACACTACCTTTCCCATGTGTAATGCCTACAAGGCATAGCTGGTAGACAAAGCCCTTATTCTTATATTTCATCTAATTGTCTTATCAAGCTCCAGCAGCTTTGTTCGTATACAGCTATTTACAGTGTACAGAATACAGCAAACTATTGATGCGTATAACAAAACTCATTTTTATCTGAGCCAGCCAGCTGCCCTTTGTCTGCCTTTGTTTGCTCTGGTATTTGAGCCTGATCCCTGAGTAAATCTAACATTATAGCGGCTTAAATGTGTTTTTAGTTCCCCACAGTTTCTTGAAAAAGCTTTTTACAAATGAGAGTGCCATCAGCTCTAATGGACATAATGCAAACAGAGCACACCTCTAAGTGTGTGCTCACAGAGTGATGACTTCAGCCAGAGGAAGAAGGGCTTCTCCTCGCCACATAAATAACAGGCCACTGAAGCAGCAGTAGAATATTCATGTAATACGCATGGACTGTCTCTGCACATTGACTCTGCACAGCCTCATAAATAAAGAGCACCTAGAGCACACAGCAGCTTCAGGCTGGTTACACTCACTGATACTTATTATACCTATTGTAGAACATGTCTCTTTATTGGGATTCAAACAATTAATCATATTCAATTAATAGATGGCTGGCTGTATTGATTGGTTAATCAATTTATCAATTTATTTATAGAAAATTATTTTGTAAGTCAAATTTAGAGGAGTCAGATTAGGTCTGCTTCTTATTCATTAAAAATACAACAATATGGTAAATAAACATGCATTTGATCAATTGTATAATAGTAATTTGATGTTGTGTTATGTTTTACACAGTGTAGTTTATGGAATGATTTGCCGCAGTGATCCCTCATGTGAACAGAACATACTCAGGCAGCGTTTACACAGTTCAAGTGAGCACTCGTTACAATAATCCTCCAGCTCCAGTCTGCAGCCACTCCACAGTCACACACCGGGTGTTCTGACCAGACACAGAGCTGGGCCTCTGTGTGGGCCTCTGTGTGGGCCTCTGTCTGGGCCTCTGTCTGGGCCTCAGTCTGGGCTGGACACAGTGCTGGTCCTGTATCTGGGCTACTGTCTGGGCTACTGTCTGGGCTTCTGTCTGGGCCTCTGTCTGGGCCTCTGTCTGGGCTGGACACAGTGCTGGGCCTCTTTCTGGGCCTTTGTCTCGGCCGCTGTCTGGACCCGGCCAAACACCGTGCTGGTCCTGTATCCGGGCCTCTGTCTGGGCTGGACACAGTGCTGGTCCTGTATCCGGGCCTCTGTCTGGGCTGGACACAGTGCTGGTCCTGTATCCGGGCCTCTGTCTGGGCTGGACACAGTGCTGGTCCTGTATCTGGACCTCTGAGTCTGGGCCTCTGTTTGGGCCTCAGTCTGGGCTTTTGTCTGGGCCAGACACAGTGTTGGGCCTCTGTCTAGGCCTCTGTCTGGGCCTCTGTCTGGGCTTCTGTCTGGGCCAGACACAGTGTTGGGCCTCTGTCTGGGCCTCTGTCTGCGACACCGCGCTGGGCCATATGAAGCACATGGTGCTCCTCGGGGCACGTGCCCTGCGTGTGCGCGTCTTCCTGCTGACCAGCAGGGGCTGCTGAAGAGCAGTGCCCTTGACATTGGTGTGAGTGTAATCTGGGCTCAGGACCAGCCCGTTGTCAGCGACAAGACCGCGGCTCATCACATCTCACAGAACAGTCTCTGCACCGCACACGTGTGAACATGTGCTCCTTTGGTAATTGTTTTGTACCTGATAATTGTAACTCAATTAGCTTAGTGTACACTATCACAGTCAAATGTGATATTATGACGCATATGAGCCCAGTAATTAGATTTCATATGTTTACTAATTCAACAAATGATTTAATATTTTGGCCAGTTTGAATTTTTTGTCTGTTTCCAAGCAGCTTTCGAATGGGTTGACTAATCCCTCACGAATCTCCATAAAATATGTTCCCAAAATGCATTTTTATTCAACACTCAAATGTTTTTTCACATAGCATCACAGTTTTAACTGACAACCAATACTAGAAACCATGAGACTCTTAATCCTCAACCTCTCATCGGGACAAACCATCTGCTCTAGAATTCAGCTCCTTCAGCTCACACAGTATCAATGATGTGTTCTATGAATAAGTAATTTAAACCAAAGTACGTCACTCCTGTGATGTCATGCAAATGCCAACTAATTTTTCTATGCGACAATATGTGTACATCAAATTTGAATATAATCAACACATTCACATCCAATACTTTTGGCAGCAGGCCACATTATACCGTAGGCCACATAATACAGTAGGCCACATAATACAGTAGTCCACATATGCAGTAGTCCACATAATACAGTAGGCCACATAATACAGTAGGCCATATAATGCAGTAGGCCACATATGCAGTAGGCCACATATGCAGTAGGCCACATATGCAGTAGGCAACATATGCTGTTGGCGACATTTACAGTAGGCAACATATACAGTAGGCCAAATATACATTAGGCTACATATGTAGTAGGCCACATAATGCATTAGGTGGCATATACGGTAGGCCACATATACAGTAGGCCACATATGCAGTAGGCCACATATACAGTAGGCTACATATACAGTAGGCCACATATGCAGTAGGCCACATATGCAGTAGGCCACGTATACAGTAGACATTATTCCTATGTCACCCTGTGCCAGGGAGCGGACAAGGTTAAGCTGTTTACAGTAGGTGAGGAGATTACACAGCTTATTATCCACGTCTCTCTCCCTCTCTGTCCCACCATAGAACCCCCTCCCATAGGCTTGGGAGGGGGTTCGAAATGTAATACCATGTCTACAACCAGATAAGGCTTTCCTATGGACAGATTAACAATATGCCTATTGTTTGTGGCGCAGACAGACACAGGCTTCAGGACAGTGAAGAAAGTCTGACGTGGACTGGAGGTGAATTTTGAAAAGAATGGAAGCTGATGTGAAATGTGAAAAAGACAAACAAAAGGCTAAAAGGAATTCACCGAACTGGAATCATGTGGCACGGTGGGGTCAAGCAGCAGCATAGTTCTGTGGTAACAGGAGACCAGGGCAGGCATGTCAGCCGCCAAATTGGCCCTCAAACCCACTGACAAAGACTGTCAGCGGAGAGCAGAGTGGGACTCTCTCAGACCTGCTCTCATGCCAGGGTTAATCACACACAATTACACAGAAGAGGAGTAATCAAACGGCTGCGATAGCCCAGCACTCCACTGTGTTGGCTGTGCTCCGACAGTGTCCCAGCACCTTCAGCTCCAGCCTCCTTCAACTGGCGCCTGTTACACTGGAAATACATATGTGTCAGCTGAGGAGAGCTAACAGTCTAAGACATGCTGTGGTGATGGTGGGTGCACTGGGATTACCAGTGTAGGATTGAGAGGTGACGAGGCTTTAAACTGGGGGTCTCTAACACATGCCCTGCTACAGTCCACTATTTCAACTGTAGAAGCAGGTCCAGTCCACATAATACACAATACACATGTTTTTGTTAAATTGCTTATGGATGTTGAGAGAGAAAATTATAAGACAAGTTTTTGTACATGCTAAAGTGGGCTGCCCTCGCAGACTATTTGTATTCATATGCTGACAGTTGACAGCTGTTTTTCCTTTAATAAGATTAAGCTAAAGAAATTAGTTGTGCGCTGTTTAATCTGCCATTTAACAGAGGGGCCCACCTGGGGCTTGCCTGATCCCATCCGCTCCTAGTGGCTAATCTTCTTCTTCTGATTCACACAGGGATGAGCGCCGAACAAACCTATCAATAGGGCAGACTCACAATGTATTCATAAATACAGCACATTTGTACTTTGTTTTGTGTATTTTCAGCCGTAATTGCAGTACGGTCACATGGCGACTTACATCTGAATCAGGATCAGTCGGTATTCTGTGGGCTGTTCTTAGAGTATTACAGTTTAACAACATTGACTTCACATCACAGATTCAAAATACAGGTAACGTCACCTGACTAAATACTGTTACATGCACCACATCTATCACCTTTACTTCCTGTTTGCAGTGGCCTTTACACGCTGGTTGCCATAGCGTCCGCAGTGAAGCGGTCAGTCTGTAGAAATCAGCTCTGGCACTGTTACACAAATGGGTCTTTTACTAGTGTTTGGTCCAGTGCCCAGAAAGCACAGTTTGTTGGGAGTGTCCTCTTACCCTGAAAGGACTCAGTATTATCAGTGAGCACCTCTGGTCCTGTCACCTCCTCTCCCCTGTTTGGATTTCCTCTTTTCTTCTCCTCAGTTCTCTTCTCTTCTGTCTCTTCCTCTCTCTTTCTCCTCCTCTCTTTACTTCTTCTCCTCCTCCTCTCTTCTCATTTTTCCTCCTCTTGTCTCCTCTCTTCTTCTACTCTCTCCTCCTCTCCTTACTTCTTCTCCTCCTCCTCTTTTCTCCTCCTCTTTCCTCTTCTAGTCTCCTCCTCTCTTCTCTTCTTCTCCTCTCTCCCCCTCTCTTCTTTTCCTCTCTCCTCCTCTCCTTACTTCTTCTCCTCCTCCTCCTCCTCTTGTCTCCTCCTCTCTTCTCCCCCTCCTCTCTCCTCCTTCTCTCTCCACCTTCTCATTTATTCTTCTCCTCTCACCCCCTCTCTCCTTTTTCCTCCTTTCTCCTCCTCTCTCCTCCACTCGTCTCCTCCTCTCTCCTCCTCTCTTCTTCTCCTCTCTCCTCCTCTCATCCTCTCTTCTCCCCCTCCTCTCTTCACCTCCTCTTCTCTTCTTCTCCTTTCTCCTCCTTTCTCCTCCACTCTCCTTATCTCTCCTCCTTTCGTCTCCTCATCTCTCCTCCTCTCATCTCCTCCTCTCTCCTCCTCTCGTCTCCTCCTCTCTCCTCTCTCCTCCTCCTCTCTCCACCTCCTCCTCTCTTCTTCTCCTCTCTCCCCCTCTCCTCCTTTCTCCTCTTCTCTCCTCCTTTCGTCTCCTCTTCTCTCCTCCTTTCGTCTCCTCCTCTCTCTTCCTCTCGTCTCCTCCTCTCCTTACTTCTTCTCCTCCTCCTCTTTTCTCCTCCTCTTTCCTCTTCTAGTCTCCTCCTCTCTTCTCTTCTTCTCCTCTCTCCCCCTCTCTTCTTTTCCTCTCTCCTCCTCTCCTTACTTCTTCTCCTCCTCCTCCTCCTCTTGTCTCCTCCTCTCTTCTCCCCCTCCTCTCTCCTCCTTCTCTCTCCACCTTCTCATTTATTCTTCTCCTCTCACCCCCTCTCTCCTTTTTCCTCCTTTCTCCTCCTCTCTCCTCCACTCGTCTCCTCCTCTCTCCTCCTCTCTTCTTCTCCTCTCTCCTCCTCTCATCCTCTCTTCTCCCCCTCCTCTCTTCACCTCCTCTTCTCTTCTTCTCCTTTCTCCTCCTTTCTCCTCCACTCTCCTCATCTCTCCTCCTTTCGTCTCCTCATCTCTCCTCCTCTCATCTCCTCCTCTCTCCTCCTCTCGTCTCCTCCTCTCTCCTCTCTCCTCCTCCTCTCTCCACCTCCTCCTCTCTTCTTCTCCTCTCTCCCCCTCTCCTCCTTTCTCCTCTTCTCTCCTCCTTTCGTCTCCTCTTCTCTCCTCCTTTCGTCTCCTCCTCTCTCTTCCTCTCGTCTCCTCCTCTCTTCTTCTCCTCTCTCCTCCTCTCCTCCTCTCTTCCCCCCTCCTCTCTTCACCTCCTCCTCTCTTCTTCTCCTTTCTCCTCCTCTCTCCTCCTTTCGTCTCCTCCTCTTGTCTCCTCCTCTCTCCTCCTCTCTCCTCCTCTCTCCTCCTCTCTGCCGCATCCTCCCCTCATGCTCGGCTTCGCCTACACACTTTCCAATTAAACAGATTGCCATCAGACGACTATGATCTAAGCAGAAATGTCATATCGTCTGCTGCTATTGGCCATGCATCCCTCAAATCAGTTGTGACAGTTTCCTATTACATTGTTTACCTGCCCGAAGGCGGAGGCAGCCATACTTCAGCCATCCTTAAATCTGAAAGATCTGGGGGCAACCACAAGACCGTGCTGAGCTACTTTAAGCTCATACATTATGTGGTTTATAATGCCTACTGTTATTCCAGTGAGGATAGCGCGGGAATGAGCAACAGATGGAGAAGTTATCATGGATGTTCAGATGTTTATGACAAAGCATAAACAGGGCACGCTTAAAAATATACTCACAAATTCAATGGGCTCTGATTGAATTAGCTCTGTCTGAAAATGAAAATTTAGTTTGTGGTAGAGTTGAAGATATTGTGTATAGATGGCGTTGGCTCTCAAAAGAATTTCAATGATCATTTTGAGTTTTATAGATAGAGACTTTTTCCAAATAAAACAGGTTTTGTTTGACTGAGTGAGAATGATGCATTTTATGGACATGGTATAAAGCATTAGCCATCTTTTTATATTTACACATATGTACGTATTGTGTGTGTGTGTGTGTGTGTGTGTGTATGTGTGTGTCTGTGTGTGTGTGTGTGTGTGTGTGTGTGTGTATGTGTGTGTGTGTGTGTGTGTGTGTGTGTGTGTGTGTATGTGTGTGTGTGTGTGTGTGTGTGTGTGTGTGCACTCAACCAGTCATTATAAAAGCTCTTTGATAATATTAAGGTTTTGTTTGAGCCGTTGTGATAATTACTTGCCGTTGAATGTAAACTCAGGACTTTGGGAAGTCTAAATTGAATGCCCATTGTGACTTTTCTTAAAAACAGAGTAAAATGTGCCAAAACAAGCGCGGGCACATGTAACTCAGCACCTCTGGCCAAAATATCTATCCAGGGGAACTTCCTATTGTCTCTGGCTGTTATCAGTGCTCACAGGTCAGCGGGTCACACAGATTAGATTGTCAGGAACATGGAAGAATTCAACAAGTGACACAAACAGGCTCCTTGCGTCTGCTGCCAACTTCCTGCCTGTTTTGAGAGTATAACAGGTCCAGGACTCAAATTACTTAAGCATAAATTATTTTTGTTGTAGTAATTCTTGAAATATTTGGTGGGTGAAGAATATGTTTTTGATTACATTGCATACTTTGCCCCAATGAGCGAGAGACAGAAGTATTAGACTTTTTTATTTTTGTATTTATTGTTCTAAGAATGCATGTTGAAAATGTGTGTTATGGCAAAGTAATAAAAAGTAGTGGTAGTGGCACAGCAATTAGTATGTATCAGTGGATTTAGTAATAAATATGAAATAAATTCTACTTAGACCTGTATGTTCAAGTCAAGTGCAGTTTTATGCGTAACTTTTTGTCGTGCATACAGGGTTTTCTAGAAATTCTCAGACAATTTGTTAATTAAAAGGTGTGAACTTGACATGAATAATTGAATCAAAGCTTAACTACATCTCACACAAGCGTAAATACGACATTGTACGACTCTATATCAAATACCATCATGTAAGAACATAACAAATGTCATGGCCAAACATACTGCTCATAATAACAACATGATCGCTTGAGTCAACACTCTTTGCACCTTTGTAAACCAAGCAGGTTGAGAATAAGTGAATCTTGTGTTTTGTGATAACCTAATCCTTTGTAAATGCCAATAATGTGTTGTTCTAAGACTTATCTCTTCATCCACAGACTGAGCTGATGTTGAATTTGTCACATTTTTATATAAACGGAACAGCGCAGACTAAACACTGTGGAAACCCACTACACACATGGTTCATATTAACATGGCTCAATCGAGAGACTTAAAGTGTTTGAGCTTGCATCGGTGACTGTAGTGCAGTGCTATCAGTCTTAGACCCATGTTCTAATCTTTGCGTTTGTGTAAAACATTGTTATGACTGTAAATGAATGTGTATTTATAATTTTACACTACTAAAACTGAGCACCTCAAACGTAAGTCCAATAATAAAAGGTTACTAATCAGATCTGTGAAGTTATATTCTGAACACACAAGAGCTGTGTAAATAAAAAATAATTATGAATTTTTAAAAAAGGCAAATTGTAGCTTTGCTAACTCAAATTAATTTTCTTTACATTATATATTTAAACAAAATACTCAACAAAATACTCAACAAATGTCCTGTCATACAACCATTTTTGTGGTCAGTGTATAGTGATTGATATTGTAATTGCAGATAATAATTTAAGCACCTAAACCTGCCCTCTGCACCTCACTGAGCCCTAAGTTTAGTGTGTAGTTTGTGTCGTTTTTGTGCGTTCCCCGGCGAGGCCAGTCTTTAGCAGCAGTTATCTGTACAGAGCCCACACGACCCGTTGCGGCTCCTTTACACAGGCGCCCAACACTTCCGACACTTCTCACTTGCTCGCGTTTGGCAGGAGCCCAGAGAGCATCTGTCATTGCGACTCCCAGTGACCAACTCTAGCCCCGAGCTGATGAATAATATAGAGATGTGTGCTATTATTCATGCAACAGTGCTGTTGTGTTCTGCTCCAGACTAATGATCTCTGAAGGGACAAAATGCAGAGGAAATTTTGCATATTAGGAATGGACACTTTAATCTTCTTTTAAATATCTTAGTATATTATCTTAAAGGGCTTATTGTTTATTTTCATTAAAAAAATAAATACACACACACACACACACACAAATATTATTTATTTCATCAGGAAAAACATTAAGAACAAATCCATTTTATATTTTGAACCTACACATGCTACAAGCACACAAGGGGAATGAACTGAACACAGGAACAATTTATATCGACATGAATTAATGTGAAATTTACCATTTAAGTTCAATAATTTGTTAGTAAACATTATGATGATCCTGAATAATGTCATGTAAAATACACTGTTTAAAGGCAAAGTCTGTAATATTATATAATTTGTCTAAAACTGTAAAAAATCTCATTGAAAATCTTTGATTTGTTAATAATGTTTTACACTGTTCATTTTTACTCAACTGATTGAACATTTGAGATGTAAATGTTATTTATTTCTATATTTTGATAGTGTGTAGTTCATATGTGGCAATAATTAGTGGTGTTTTCCCAGAGTGCGGCGGTGGCAGAGTATCAAACCCGTTATTATTCCTTCCACACGCGTTGTGTCTTTCAGTGGATCTGCTCATGGGCTGGTGACAGATGAACCGCGGGTTGTGCAGGGTTCCCTGGCTCTGGCCGCACTGATCACTTGTCATAGGAGCATTAGGAGCAGCTCGCTTCTCTGTTCACTGTACACTGGAGTGCAAGACTGGCCCCCTGCCCGCTCCACCCGGGACCCTCTGGAACGAGCCAGAGAGCAGAAAGATACAGTAACTGCCAGTGTTTACATGAGGCTGTGCTGTTGCTCTGTGCTCAAAAGAATATCTTAAAGGTTCCTTTTTTGTTATAACATTCTATGTTCTGTATTACATTTATGAAAGACTTAATTTAGACTTCTTTTGTTTTCAAAGACAACATTTTCTGAATCACGTTCCCTACCAACAAAGAGATAAAGTAATTATATGCAAATAGATGTTGGACTTTTTTAGAACTGCCACAAATAATTTTTTTAAAGATATATATATTATAAAAATGAATAAATAATTACAATTTTAAACAGTAATGTAATCTCTTACAGCAAAAGGATTTTCCTTACCTAAAATTTACCCCAAAAGTTCCTATTTTTGCCTTTTACAAAGCCGTCACTTTGGAGCCGCTCAGTCTGAGGTAAACTTCTGCAGAGATCTTGACACTGGGTTATTATGGTTGACAGATTTTCTAAAGTCAGCTTTACACTATGATTTACAATCCAAATTTACTGCACCTTTCACATGTCCAGTACCAGCCATAAATTTCAGCTTTGCTTCCACGATTATTGTACATCGACTTAAAACTCAAGTGCTTATCAGAATGACTCAAATTGAAAGTACAAAATGTTTTGTAACAACAGCAAAAAATGGGACCAAACTCTGCATGATCCTGCATTATGTAGCTTCTCTCAGTGAGAACTCGCTGGTGACTGAGATCCAGTTAATGACTGACAAACACACACACAAAAAAGAGCCTCGGTGAAGCCATTTAGAGTGAGAATAGCATGACAACAAGCTTACGCCCAGGTGGCATGTGACACAGCGGCAGCGTAAGCGTTAAGCATTGAAATCATAATTATTAGTATGTAAAGTCCGCTGGAGTGACAGCTCCACAAAGAGGTGAAAGAGGAGTGGGATTGTGTTAAAGAGGGAACTGTGCTAAAATGCTCTTAGCAGCAGTGATCGCTGTCCGCTCGGCCTCTGAAGATTACTGCCACAGTGGGAGGTCTGTGACAGACAGCTCTCTCCACAGGAGTTTGCTTTAGAGCAGTGGCTGCAGTCCCTCCAGGGGAGACATACCTGAGCCACTCAAGGTGAGCTGGGCCCACTCCGGTCTCTCGGGCTCAGGAAAACACATGGCGACAGAGTAATAGGCCAATTACCAGTGATTTGTACTGCAGTGGGTGGTGAGGGAGCGCTCTGACCTGTCACTGCCAGACAAATTTGTGGAATCACAATAATGCATTGTCATGGTGGATTTAGAGCTCAGTGGATTGAGTTTCAGTTCGGCCATTGTGGCCAGTATTTTTCGTTTTGTTTTTTTCCCAAGGAATGGGTCCCAATATCCCCCTTCTACTCATCTGGTAAAAAAAAAGAAAAACAAGGCACCACTGCAGCTTTCTAGAGACCAGCACATTGTCACACTTTATAGACTAAATAACTAGCATATATAGAACCACATTTTTTTTTACATGTTAAGACTTAGTTGGGGCCTTCAAGAATTGAAATCAGACTTTAACATAACATAACACAGAATGTGTGTTAAGAAAATAGTTCAATCTTGAGGGATTCACAGCATTTGTAAATGCAAAATGTCGTTAGAAGTTATTTGAAAAATGACTAATGCATTCCTACAGTTATTATTTGACAATAGACCAAATACACACTACAATAATTACATGGACACAAATAGCAGAGGCACTATGGTCTGCATGAAGTGGCTTGTTACTTCAGTGCAGTCAAACTCACTTTTCATCCGCCCTGTCCTACTCCAGTACATTAGGAGCTAACCTGTGTCCTCCAGAGCCCTAATGGTGTCTCTTTAGTGCCGTTTGACCCTCCTGACCTCACAGTGTCCTCATTGATTTTTGTGGGATCATGTGCAAATGCGCCCGTTCTTCTCACTTACCCCTCCGATTTTAAGAATATCCCCGTCACGCTCCGGACCTGGCTGAAGCACAAGAGCAGTGCTTTATGCTCAGGTGTCCGAACTCCGCATTAAGTGTGTGACCGCACAGACCCACGCACAATCAGTCTTTACAGTGCGGCGGATTGGCATACAGGTCTTCATCCTGTGCTAAGCATGCCACTGTAAGGGATACCCACAAGTGGTATTTATGGCAGGAAGTGCGGCTTTCTTATTTAGCGCTCAGATGTGCAGTGGAAATGTTTGCAGATGCATTAAAAATACCAGGAAAGACAGCTCAGAGTGTGTTTGGGCGGCCTCTTTGAGTGATGTTAATGCGTATTAGGGTCAAGTGGGAAGCTACAGCATAATTATGTGATTGCTTTATTAGATATAATTGAGTTGAATCAAACGCTCACCTTTCGAGTAAGTCCCCTTTCATCCGAGAACAACGATGACTATTCAGGATTGGGCTGTGCCAAGTGTTAGACCTCAGCTTTAAAAGATCTTTTACATGGCAGCCTGACAAACTGCCACTGATTTGCACACCAAATTTAACAACACTTAGAAGAGACTGGAAAATAAATCAATCTTTAAAATATGCAAAACACCATTAAATCTCTGAAGAGTGACAACAGTCTAAGAAGAACCCTTGAGCTTGTGTTTGGCTGCTTTATGAACGCGAGCACGCTCTGCAGGTAAGCAGATACAGCCAGCTAAGTTAGCATAAGTGAAAGCAGGTTTTGGCCTTTCCAGAAGATAACCTTTAGTTTATCAGTGCAACACATCTGACAGCAGTGCTTGACTGGGTTTCTGCAGCCAAACAGTAGAGGAAATAGGATAAGGGCTGTGGGTCAGGACGGACCAAGACCTTCCCAACCCTGCAATACAAAAACAGGACTTTAATTTCATCTTTATTTTGAGATTTGTTTAGTTGATTTGCTGTTAAATGCAGAATGTAACATGTATATTTCCAAAATGCAATTGACTTTTAGTCCAGGTTTTGTTTGACAGATAAAAGGGGTAAAAATAACTTGCCTGGATTAAAACTGTCTCTCCACACAATAAATTGCTCATTAAAATCGATGTATTTTATTTTGAAAGAAAGAATTGCTTAAAAAAAAAAAATACTGCATTTATATTATTGTATATTGTTCTGATTTGAACTACTGACTTTTTTTTTAAACTGTGTGAATAAATGACTGTGACCTTTGACCCCCACCCATCAACGTAGACGTATGTGTTTTCCTTTCAATTCTAACAAAAATAAATTATGTACAGTAATCCCGAGAAAAAAATTCATGTTCAAACTTAGAATATACAGTTTACAATGACCCGTTGGAGCGCAGTAAGTCTTGATCTCTCTAAAACAAATACAACAAACTGCTGAAGGGAAGTAAGTCATATATCCTTGTTTATAACTGAAGAGGTCATGAATGACTTCCTCCCAGACTCCCATTGTAAATCACTGCCCAGTTTTTCTAATTGTAACACTGCATGAGGAGCATTCAGCCGTGAATCAAGTTTATGTTTGAAGTTGTGTCCACATTGTATGAATCTATTGTGACTAATACGTGCCTCAGAAAGGATCCTGTAAACATATCAAAGCAAACCCTCCAAATCAGGTGATTCATAAAAGTCCTGTCTACATCAGAACACAAGTGACGTTAAAGCAAGTGTGACTGAGCATGATGGAACCAAGAAACTAAATACTACTAAATACCTGTAATACCGGTAAATGTATTTAAACGTGTTGGGAAATGTATTATCCTGCATTATATTATAGTGTAAAAACATGACATTTGACA
Source organism: Eucyclogobius newberryi (assembly GCF_026437365.1). NCBI lineage: Eukaryota > Metazoa > Chordata > Actinopteri > Gobiiformes > Gobiidae > Eucyclogobius > Eucyclogobius newberryi. The sequence continues at coordinate 24,032,108 of NW_027316167.1, read as the reverse complement.
TGACATTTGACTTTGACGTTTTTGTTTGTTACACACTTATTAGATTTATTACAGATTTTTTCCCCTTTTTTTTTCATATACTCTGAGAGAGAGAGCTAGAAAAAACAAACATTTTACATTCACCACTTTTTACTTTTTACACAAATTCCCTGTTGTGAGAGCGTATCTTTACTTGGCCTTTTCTAATTCCAGTTGAGTTTGAGTTGAGTTGTAGTGAGTTTCCTCACTATTACTTTATCCAACATAAATTAACATAGTGTAAAATAAAGCTTTTTGTTGCTCCTTTTTTAACAAATTAAATAAATCATTGATCGGCCAACACTAATGCCAGATCGTAAAATGCGCTTTAAAAAGAACCAAAAGTTACCATTGTCTCCTTTGTTTGCTCAGTTAAGTCATATATGCCTCCGACCTACCACACCAAGCGCCAACAAAAGAAAAGCCTGTTTTGTTTTCCGGCTGCACCTGTCCACTAACAATGAACTTGTGGCACGGACATCTTGACCACATCGGCTGTTACATGGATAATATCTTTCCACTGTGTGAAATTCTGAGATGAGTTCAATAGTAATGTTCAGCAGCTGTTTTGTGCCCTCTAGTTTGGACAGTAGTGCTGCCTCATTTCGTTTTTTCCTTTTTTTTTCATTTCACAAAAGAACAAATGGAACAAACAGAACAAGACCAGAGAGTGAAAGACCAAATCAAAAGGAAACAGAGCAGCCCAGAATAAACCATGAGATATAATGTCCGTCAGACACATGTCCCCTCCTATATCTGTCCCATTTGTGTCCACATTTAAATCTGGAGTACCTGACTCTTTTGGAAATGAGTGAATTTTGTGAGCTGTCTGAAGTTTATAAGTGACTAAACGTGACTAAACGTTTCCATGTATCAGGACACGTATTGTATCAAGTTCCAGGTATTAGGATAAACAGTATATCGTATCGTGGACCCTGTGTCATTGTTCCTTTTGAATCTAGGCAATGTCCAGCTCTAGTCTGCAGAGCCTCATTGAGCTCAGTCCAGTATTTATGAATAACAGGGTTTAACCAAAACACGAGATAATGATAATCAGAATCAGAAAAGATTTGTTGCCATTGTCAATGAACAGAATTCACAAACATAGGAACTTGCTTTGGTGATTCGGTGCAACATAAAACAATGAACAATAATAAAATAACCTATATATATATATATATATATATATATATATATATATATATATATATATATATATATATATATATATATATATAAGTCAAAAAGAAAAACAATTAAAATCTGCCATAGGATAAAAAATGTAAATAGGCAATAAGATAAAAGACAAAAATAGGCTTACTATGTACACAAATAAGCTACAGATAAGCTACAGTTTCTCCAACAACCTGTGTTCCCCTGGAATAAGTGCACTTTTACATGGTGTTATTAAAATAGTAGTTAAAAAAAAATTCCAACCGAATTCCCCCCACAATGTGATTATTATTATTTTTATCAATGTGCTTATATGTTCCCATTCTTCATCCGTCATAACACAATGTCCTTTTTTCCCTATATACACAGTCACCTACTTTCATCAGGGTGCATGCATTCATCTTATGGATCTTGCTTAAATGTGTCTATACTCATCAATCACACCCTGACACTGCCTGTGCCCTCTTTAAAAGCTGTACAATGCCTATTATTTACAACAAAGCAGGCGTACAATGTAAACAGGGCTGTCGGCATATCCCGCAGATGTATTGGAAGAGGAAGGGTTAGCAGACAGGCGTGTGTCAGTTTACATGTTCCTCCGTCCTCACTCAAACCCGCGGTGACTTTGATCTGCCCTGCTCCCGACCTGCTGCTGTTCTGTCACCCTGACATGTTTAACAAATACTGTCGGAGGAGCCAGGGCCTTCTCGAGGTGTTGTGCTCTGTCCACACAGGAAGTGATGGATTAGGCCTGATGATGGCATTCTTATCACTGTCGCAGCCTAGCCGTTCACTCGCACAAGAACACACAAGGAGCAGACGTCATAAATAACCTACAGACCGTCGTTGTTTATGCAACGACTGCGAAGAATGGTGCTAGACCACAATACTTGTTCTGTTTGAAAAATAATTAACACCAGTCAATCTGATTGTGAATCACAGAAAACATTAGAATCTATAGTAATGTCGCTTAATGTAAAATTGTATGTATTTAGCATAGCGTGTGAATAATAGTTACTTATATTCATTGTAAACAAAGTCCTGGATTGTATGGACTGATCTGATTATTGAGTTTAGTTTTTTGTATATTGTCTTGATTATGGACCACATTTGTGTCTGAAATAGTTAATTTAAAAATAAATTGTAGCACAACTATAAACTATGCTAACAAGTTTATAACAGACGAATCAAATGAATATTGTATATTGTAAGTTATGGATAATGTAGATACTTTTGACAACTAACTTTGTCTAAGGTCAAGTGAATAATCCGTGTTTCTTCTTTTGTGGCAGGAGTCCCAGTGCCAGAGGGTCAAGAACACCACCCAGTGTAAAAGTTGTTCCAGATTCATAAATAAATCACTTTCAGGTGCAGATGATTTGCTTAGAAACATCAGAATGGAAAACCTCTCTAAGAAAAGGGAAAAGCTTTTGATTTGCTGGAGAAGTCGTATTAAAAAAGTGAACTAAAGCTTAGGTGTGGTAAATACAGTTGTTAAAATAAACAAATAAACATCTCACATACTTAAGTTGCTATACCACTGCAGTTGCACTACACTCTGTATTGTTATTCTTTACCTCAGTCTATAAGATACTGTGAGCGGAAAAGAGAGTGTGTCTCTTTTCAATCTCTGACACAAAGCAACAAAACACGGTGGTGTAAATATTTCATGGGCCCGAGCACCTTGTCCAGGGCCCTCTGCTCACTGTCTGCTGGCCCTTACAGAAGTGGGCCTTTGTGTGTCCTGGGGCAGACTGGGTGGCATTGTGTGCTAGACGTGTCTGTTGTGGGGAGGCACTGGTGCTTGCATGCATGCAGAAACACAAGGACTGGATTAGGGCTGCTGTTTGTCTGTGAGGTTAGCGTGTGCTGGGCTGGGCATGCTCTGCTGCATTTACATGACACTGCTGCTTCCACATCAGTCACTTCCACTACACAAACTGTGACGTGATTTCGCCCGCTTACTGTAATGTGTTAACAAGCTGCTTATGTACGCTCACGGTGTTATCTTTAAGTTAAGTCATTTCTACCATTGTTTTGTATATAACTGAACTGAACTTCAAACTTGAATTCATTGAGATTGAGATTCAGTCATTTCTAATTGTCTAATTTTTAATCCAGAGGTCCACAGTCAATTCTCTGTCAGTGAAAGCATGGTTTGGAGTTCAGACTTTGGCCACTGCTTTAGAGAAAGAAATGTGACTTATTTTGTTTTACTTAAATTGGAATTAGAAGACTAAATAACTATAAGTACATAAGTATTTCCTATTTATGTTCAGAAAATCTGAAAATTAATATTGCTGTATTATTGCTTAGTATAAAAAAGAGTGGTACATTTTTTTAATATTGCCCAGCCCCAGTTCTGTCTTTTTGTTTAGAAATGTTAAAAAAAAAAAAGGTATTTATTTTTTCATTTACTTATGTGAATATTTCTGCCAATAAATAATTTTTAGTCAATTTTTTTTCTTTTTTTCTTTTTAAAGAATATTCCTTGTGCTTCTCAAAACAAGATACGAAGATACGATAAGATAAGATATAAGAAAGTACGTTTTGTTTTTTACTGTGGCAACAATGTGCAAGAATTTAATAACACTATAACAGCACTTGCTTTTAAACAATAAAAAGACACACACTCACATTATGATGAGTTTATTTGTGATTTTATGTTCAAATCAAACATTCTCTAACATTTATTTCAATTCTATAGTTTCCGCATGCTCATGGCTGTAATAAATTCATAGACTTGTGTGGAATGGTTTTGCCCTTGATGGAAAGCCCTGTCCCTTGTGCTTCCACCAGTGAGTCTTCAGGGAGCCGCGTTCAATAAGACTAATATCCCCCTGTGGACCACCACCATTCAACAATTTACGGGCAGATTACAGATTCTAATAAAATTGTTGCAGCCTTAATTAAAGAATCTGCTCCCCGTTTTATGACAGTCTGGTCTCCCGCTGCCACTTCTATCCAATTTAATTATTCTGATGTACATAATTAGCATGAGGCCGCCATTGTTACCCTCATTTGCATATTATATTGGATAATTGAATGAGAGTGGCTGATGATTAAATTAGGCTGAATGACGGATGATTCGGCTCACGGTGTGGAAAAGTTAACACAATGGCCATACTGGGAATACAACATGTACCTTTTGAATATTTATATGTTCTTGTGCACAGACCGCCCGCGACAACCGCACTCTGCTAATTGAGAAGATTTGTGTCTAAACCTAGCTTTATGTAAGACCCATAATAACCCATTCTTTTTTCCCCCATCCTGCCCTTCTCTCATCAGGGCAACACTTGTACAGATTGATAAGATAAATGAGAGCAGTGTGGGGAAATTCATTTCCAGGCGTTTGCAATGTAAACACAGACTCCTGGTGCCTGCCTCCTGCCACATTATGGACGGGCTCCACTTTGCTAATGAATCTCCCCTGGACTCAGCCAAGAAGCAAACTGCAAGACAAAAAAGTACATGTTACACCAGTAGAATGAGTTTGGTCCGACAACTGAAAACTTTTTATTGTCAAAGTAATAGCAGCAATGAGTCCTATTGCAACAGGTTTTTACAAGGTTTCTAATGTTTTAATAAACCGAACAAAAACTTAAGTGTGTAGTGCAGCATATTTGTCCCATAATAGTCCAAAGTCAATCAAATGTGTCCAGTTCCACATTGTCCAGTCCTTGGATTGTTGGTTCAGTTAGTGTCATCCATGTCTTTGCTTCTTTCCTGTCACCAAATGTCTCCTCCAAAGGTTTTCATTCATTGTGACCATGGCAAAAGTTTGCAGTCAGTTTTTACTATTTACTTATTTTTTCTTCACAGTCATTTCCTTTTTTTTCTTCAGGATATGCCTTTCTTGACAGCACCTTCTCCGTTTCTGATTGTTTTTATTTTGTTTTTACCTCTCCAATATTATTGCTCAAATGTTCTCCTCTAATTCCCAAATATTATAATTTTACACATATCCTATAAATCATTCCTGATCAAACCCCATGTCTTTGCTGAGACTGTCCTCTTCTCTGAGAGGCTGTGGCCGCATAAATGTTTAGAGTGAGTATTCGGAGCAGCTTTAGCCTTTCACATGCTAATGTAAGCACTGGCGGCACAAGAAAGCTGCGCTGACCCGGGGGCCACACTGTGACATAGTGGGCTGATTCAGTGCCGGCAGCTCCACTCTGTTTATGTGTGTGCACTAGAAATAATGCACGTCATAAAAAGGAGAACTTTGAAGGGGAACCACTAGCCTGTGTGATGAATGCCCCCTGCTCTGCCCATATAAATAACTCTTCAATACAAAAGCCATCTCCAGAGTGAGTTATACACCTTTGTGGCGGCTACAGCACTGGGTCCTGCCTCTACAGGGGTACTTTATAGTATTGATCTTATTTATTTATGCTCATTGGTAAAACAGCATCATACAGTATCTCTGTTCATTACTCACTATCATAGCTCTCGTCATATCTCAGTCAAATGAAGCCACTAAGGGTCACAAGGCTGTACTCTAGTGTACACTTGAATAAAAGCCTTTTTTTTTTAACTTGACCGTCCTCCAGTATTTGTTTCTACAAGTGATGGAAGTGGAGCACAGGACTGTTCAAGATCAATGCAACATGGTTCAATAATTTAACAGAAACTTATACAATTGCAATGTTATTAAAAACTGTGAATGAGAGCGTTTACTGTGAGATATTAGACACTAAGTGTTGGAAATTGAAGTCTTTCTTTGTGACATGACACATGAAACATTGTTGGACTTTTACATCAGTTTAAAAAAGTTGTATCTTTATTTCAATTCAAAATATGAAGTGCCTGTCATAAATCACTGTTAATGATGCGTCACTGTTGTGCACCGTACATAAAGCACGCTCCATTGACCCACTTCAAGGGCTGTGTATTTTCAAACCCAATCCGCTAACATGTGTGTTTGTGTTGGAGTCCCACGTCCCTTGTAAAAAGTGCTCTGTTATCTGTGTCATAGTGCGCATCGATACACAAAGTGTCGTCTCATTGTCTGCTCACAGTCACTTCAGGGGACGGAGGAATTTACACCGTCGCAGGCTCCGTCAGTAGGAGGAATAGGAAACTGTAAAGATAAGTCCTGTACAGACATAAGAAGAGCGTTTCCTCTTTGACATGTCTTTAGATCTCCCAGATGCAACTGAACTCACAGTGTTATCGCTGACCATGCGCACTCCTGTCTCTGAAGACAAAAACAAGCTTTTGCAAATTAATGTGCAGGCCGAACAATAAAGCGAATATATAAATTAGTGTTTTGACTGACAAGTATGACTGAAATCTTTGACGGAATATTCTGGATCTTCATATATTTCCACGGTATTAAACGACTTATATTATGTTAATTAAATTATAAATTATATTCTGTCTTAATATTTTATGAGTAGAGCATTGCATGTATTTATGTGTTATTTACTATTTTACAAACCAGATACATTTGAAATTAAACGACATCGTTATTCCACTCATCTTCTCATGCACAGTCAAAGACGAGTTCTGAAAATGAGTTTTTCAGCAAAGATAATCCAGAACTCCTTAATGGATAAAGTCAAATTTGTACCGTTTTTCACCAGTATGACACACCCTTAGCCATGTGATTTAGGACCAGCAAAGATATCAACGCTGTAAATATTCTTCGTTATTAGACCTGTTCATTTGGCAGTCAAATTCACCATAATACAAGTATTTTTGTCTAAGAGCATAATAAATCATTAGGCCCTATTCAAATGAACATAATAAATATGCCACATTGCCAAACGAGTAGTTGAAGTTCAAATGTAAAACACGCATGGTGCCGCCTCTGCCTGTGCTTTATGCCTTGTCCTGCCTCGAGCACTTGATGAAGGACAATTTGTTTTGTGAGCACTGGCCAGAGGAGGATTATGGGAGATGGCCCAGTGATTTGTGGCGGCTGGTACTGAACGTGTACACTTCCAGGCACTCACTGTAACACACGCATATGTACAGTATCTCCATGCCAGTTTTACTTTCAGAACACTTACTTCAGTCCGTGGCATACGCTGTTATACGTCATCATGTTGCAATATTGATTACCTGCGGAACGATTCATAATTGTTGGATTTAATTGGTTTCATTTGTAGATGCTGACCTTTTTATACATATTTTCTAGCATTTAGAAAAACGGACTGTGTAGCTTCACACTCATAAACCACTGCCGAGCGCTACTGTGAGCTTTCCCAGATGACACACTGGCCCCGCTGACAGCGCACACACCAAAGAGGGCACCGACCCCCAGGAAAACCTCTAAATGTACGCGACAATGCAAACACCATGTTCAAAACTCATTCATGAAAGGATATTTGTGTTGAGTACATAATAGGGTTCCTTGATATATGGGGAGCATAGAGGAAAATATATTAGTCTTTGATCGTGATAATAATGCTTAAAATACAGAATTACTTTTGGTGAATATAAGTGTAAAACGTCTCAGGGAGTTAAAAAATAAAATAATATAATCAAATTCCAAACAATAGTAACTGGGTTTACATCAGACGTTTCACATTTCCAATAGGAGAACATAGAAAATGTAAGTATTTTTATGCCAAATGATGACACGCATGGAAGGTTATGGTAGCAATGCCATTTGGGACGATTATTAAGACTAAATAAAATGAGCTTTATATCCATCTCTGTGATTTTGAGAACAAAACCATATCATACTGGAATGTTGATTCATACAAAATCCAAAAATGTTCTCACTTTTTTATTTCAAGACAGATCATATTTAAGGAATTAGAGTTTTCTTTGTTTCTTCTATTGAATGCATAATTATGTCTTGCTTTGTATTTACACTTTACAATGCATTGCAAGCATTTGGTGTTTTAGCATAAATGCCCTAATTACACCATTATGCTAAATGGCCCATAGTAAAGACGCTGTATTGTTTATGACCAAAGACGGCACCGGTCCATAACCTCTGCCTCGCTCGGACTCAGTTCAGTGAAAGATGAACCTCCATGTACTTATCTCCAGGAGAGCAGAGGGATCACAGCTTCCATCTCAAATGTTGTCCAAAACATCTTACGACAGCTCTCCATTTGATGTGCCTGGACCCTTTGAACGCTGCTGTAGAACTGGCTCCTGAAGGGCTTCACCTTGGAGGATAAAAACTTGAATTATTGGTTTGTTTATCATGCTCTTAAAGCCCAGAGTGCATTATTAAAGAGAGCGCACATTAAAAGAGGGCTATTGTTAAAAGTGTTTTAAAAATCTTGTAAATCCCAGTAATTTATGTCACTGGTGGTTGAGGAGGCTCACCCTGGACTTCTGGCTTTAATTTGCTCTGAGTCTGTTCTCGAGGGCTCTGTACCTGGATGTGGCCTTTTATCCCAGGCATAATCTGACCAGGCTGACCCTGCATGGGACAGAACACAGAGAGAAACGTAGAGTTCAAATGTGTCGAACTTTACCTTTAGCTGTTTATGTCCCTGAGATCTACATTACTACTTAAGGATCTAATCTGCTTTCGATTTCATTGCAACGTCAGACAAATGTTAGAATCAGTGTCGACGTTTCAGCCAATTCAAGTGCAATTTTATTTGTGTACTTTTTTTTATATACAATACACAACAACTAACTCAGTTTAAGTCTAGACTGAAAACCCTCCTCTTCTCCCTGACATTTAATGCCAGACAGGATATCTTGGTATTCTATTTTACGCTCTTTTGTGCTCTTTCCTGTGTATGATGTTATTTTTGCTTTGTACTGTATTGTCCTTTGATGTCCTTTGTCAGAAATCAGATCAGAAATCAGATTTATTGCCATTGTCTGTTAAAATCTTCACAAACAATTACTTTGGCAGTAACATAAAACAATGTTAATACTAATAAAAAAAATAGACTGCAAGAATGCTAAACTAAGGCCATGCAAAATAAAATATGTGTGAGAAATGAAAAGTATGTTTAGTACAATATATATACAGCAAGTTGAGAACAATAGTGCAGCTGAAGTTTCTTTAGATAAATGAGCTTGAATTGAACAACATTGTTTAGGCTGGTTATTTTTTTCTGTGATTGAAAGCGTGAAATGTTTTGGATTGAAGAGTTGACACGGCTGCTAATGGATTTCATGTGTAATATCTCGACAGACATTACCCTGCAAGCTGATCCATATTATGTCTAGTCAGTAGCTGATATTTGATTTTGATCCATACAAGGCATGTCTGATGGAAATGTAGTAGAAAAGTGACATGCATTTTGAATGAGACCAAGTAACATAGGTGAAAGTGGATCAATGATTAGCCTCACAGACATCAATATTCTGTGTCTGAGCCGCGGCACACTCCTCGATTTGATTCAGGTGACTGAGCCGGACCACAGACATGTTGTCATTGTGTGTTCCTGCTGTTCCGGTTTATGGTCATTGTTAGAAATATTGTAACAATGGAGAGTGACCTCCATGTTGAATGGATTGAGGTCTCTTCGTGTCCACCCCGGCTGGGTGACTGGGGGGTGGTCTGGATCAGCTCAAGCCCCTGGGGACTCCCTGGCAGAGGGGCAGAGCTCCTCTTTGTGTGCTTGCCCTCCTTAATCAAACTAGCCAGAGGAGTGATTGGATTTTAATACTGCCGAGCCCATCGTAATGGTGTGATGGACGGGGACTGGTGAATTGGAGCAAGATGTCAGCCCTCTGAGGCCTCCATTAATGATATTGCTTCATTTCTTAAAGTGGCAGAGACGCACACAGGGAGATAGGACCACTGTGTTTAACAGACAGAGCTATCCGACTTAACGGGTGAGCATGGGCTGGTCACTGTCACAAAATGATAACATCTCCAATAATTCGGTACAATGTATTTCGTCGTCAGAGGTCACAAAAGGCACATGTGTCCACTGAAGTTGATTATGCAAACCATGAGCGGGTAAATATTACAATCAAAAGAAAATAAATAGATAAAACAGTTTGGTTCTGCCTTGTTTTAGTCAAGGTACATGACGTTTCAACAGCTTTTTCACCAATTTAAATGTCTGAGAAAGATAACCAAATATGATCGCATGGCACTTTTCAACATTACTTCTTTGTGTCGCTCTAATTGCGTACACCTTTAGGATCCATATTCAAAAATGTAAAAACCCTGTTTCTATTGCAAAACGTCTCTCTTGATCCACATACGTTGCCGTGTAGACAAGTGACCGTGTGAAAAGTTGACTGGACTATTCCTATCTTGACAGTGCCTGTAAATCAATGCCATTTAGGTTTTCAGTTTCTGCTTGGTGCTATAATTAAAGTGTGTCTCTCTGCTTCATCCTAACTTCTGAGTCACTAGGTTAATTGAGCCTTAAATCTCAGACACAAAGACTTCCTTGCAAACATTCTTGAACTTGTGAACTGACACTGATATGACCCTGACTCTCCCTCTCTCTCTCTGTAGCTGCTGGGACCTTTGTGGCGCTCCTCTTAAGTCCCGGGACGTCCCATTGTTCGGTCTCCATTGTACGACACGTGTCTGTCTGTGTTAATGACAGTTTGAAGCACAGGTGAAGACTCATTGTGTTTTACTGCAGGTCATATCGTCCCGAATGGGGAGGATCCAGGCCTTTCTTCTCTGGTCCTTAATAGCGGTTGGTTGGTGTTGTTCTTGCTGTAGATTTATATGTTGGGTGGGGCGACGGTGATTTACGCACAGCTCTGACACTGTCTCGCAACCAGTCTGCGTGTGTTCCAGGTAAGTGCCTCCTGCTCCTGTAAAAAAAAAAAAAAAACACACACACACACACAAAGCTTGCTTCAATTTCCGCTTCTAAGGTTCACCTAAAGTACAGTGTACGTAATCTTGCTGTTGTCCGTAACAATTGAATACCCTCTAAGTATATTTACATGTATACAACGTAAGATCTATTTCCAAACACGTGTGCCATCTAAAATCAATATCTCCTTCCCCTTTTGTTGCCCTTGTGCTTTTAGAAGTTTAAAAGAGTGCACAGGAGTATTTACTCATTGTGTCAGTTTTCCATAAAAGCTGCATCTATTGCACCCAGGAATCGATATTATCCCCAGAGTGACTACACACAGCTAGATGTTGACGCTGCCCTTTCATTATCAGTCTAACCTAAGTGTACACAAGATTAAATTTCTTGTCAGGAGATGGTAAATTGGCCATTAGCCCATCACAGATAAATTGGTGCCTTAAATTTCCTGTTAAGACACCTGACAAGAAGTGAGAAAAACACAGGCAATAATTCTTGGCGGACATTGTGGAAAGGCGTGCATAAAAGAGTCTTGAAATTTCCCATTAGATGCGCGTTCGTTGTTATTTTCGATTTTTGCCCGGTCCTTGTTTGTGGGTTCAAACAGCACAGTTCCACCCCACTCCTTCCTCCTCCTCTTTAAAGGCTGCAGTGGGGTTTCTGTGTTAAGTCAGCCTGTCAGAGAGTGTCCCTGGAGGGGCCTGGACTTGAGGTTGGTCCCACTGGCTCCTATAGTGGCTTTGCTGGTGGCCCCTGCTGCAGGATCAAGGTCACAGCATGGGCCCGGGTGGGACTGTTCACAGAGCTCCAGCAGTCACGTGATGATGGACTGGATGTGGGTTAAATGGTCAGCCAGAAGGGGCTTTTCAGGGGGTTAAAAGGCACTGTTAGACATCAGAGCAGCAACAATTGCGGAAAATTGTATCAATAATAATAATACAAAAATAATACTGCTTACTTATAATATTAATAATAATAATAATAATAATAATAATAATAAGAAGAAGAAGAAGAAGAAGAAGAAGAAGAAGAAGAAGAAGAAGAAGAAGAAGAAGAAGAAGAAGAAGAAGAAGAAGAAGAAGAAGAAGAAGAAGAAGAAGAAGAAGAAGAAGAAGAAGAAGAAGAAGAAGAAGAAGAAGAAGAAGAAGAAGAAGAAGAAGAAGAAGAAGAAGAAGAAGAAGAAGAAGAAGAAGAAGAAGAAGAAGAAGAATACTGGTAATAATGATGGTAATGTTAATAATAATAATAAATATGTAGCTTATTATAATTATTTTCAACCCATGGCAGCTATCGAACTAAATAAAATTAAAAAACGAAATTGAAATGTTTTCATAAATCTCAGAACACAACAAAACAATGTTTCTAGGGTTTTGTTTTTAGTTTTTAGTTGTTTTTTTTTACATTGCCTTTATTGTGGCAATGAATAAAGGTCTGCGTTTGTCGTGTGAGATAATTAATTTCTTGCTTAAATAGGCCTATAAAATAGGTTAAAACAAATACAAGCTTTGGGTGAAAGAAAGGCATTTTTACCAAAATGACAAACAAATAACAAATAATACGACTCTCCGGTAAAGCGTCCGCGCGTTTAGACTTATCATTAGTATTTATGTATTTGTTATTGTTTTATTTATCTGAATTAGCCTACAAGTGAAACGTATTAATTATACAGTTTATCAATCCAGTGCGTCATCCACCCGAGTGCCCGTTTACCGAGCGCGTGCTGCCTGCCCATTGGCTCCGGTGGGCATCGTAGCTCGACAGGCGCGCGCCCGCTGATCTAATTACGCAGGGCCTTCTGCCAATTAGAGAATTACATCACACCTTTAAATGGACTCGCTCTCAATCATTAATGATTCGGTGTCATTCGCGCTGACAGCTTCTCGTTGTGCGTTATGGCAACCTGACACGCGCACGGACACTGCGGTGGGACTCGAAGCTCGAGGTTAATCATGAATAATGTGAGGGGAGTGCAACTGCGTGGCGGGTCAGAGCCAGAGAAATAAATTTGGGACTATTTTATGTTTAGATTTGGGGCGAGTGCGGTGTATTCTTCCGCGCTTTGCTTTAGGCCTTGGACCGTTAGACATAGATAAGGTCATTTGTAATTTGGCCACGTGATGCGTTAATGACGGACATTAAAAGTGTTAGCTGAAATATTAAATAGACAAATAGAATCTTAGAATTAAATCAGAGGACGACAGTTAAACAAAAAACATCTACGGTATCCTTAATGGTTCGTTTAAAGGTATGCTTTCAGACTATTTTACACTGACATTTTTTTTGTAATTATTCATTTTAGTCGTGTTTTTTTATTCTTTTTTAAAAATTTGGTTTTCTTTCTTTTTTTTCCTTTTTAATATTAAAGTTGTCTGACAATGCTCTCCGGTCTAAGTCTGCACACTGCACTGGGCCTTGTGCGGCGCTTTAAGGATTAATCTAATAAAGAAAGCTATCTGGATTGTTTTATTGAATCTAATGAGGCATATTTTGGGCTTGTAGTTTAGTAGGCTACTTTTTAATACCTTATGACCTTTGAGATTCTGCATCCCGCGATGAAATTGGGTGTTTTGGAAGCATTATGTCTCCATAATTTACTTTTACGCAGGGGAGCTGTGGAGTTAATGGGCCCACATTCTTGTGCGTAAACGCCATTGTTTTCCGTGTTTATTTGCGTTATCTGAATCTGCTGCATTGTGTCTGCGTTATCTAATTTGGAAGTGGTCAATTACACGCGTTATCATTTGTTCTTTAAACTTCCGACCATGTATCTCTCCACGCCCTTCTTCAAACATTCTGATTTGTTTTTTTGTTTTTTGACTGTTTTTTCACGAATAATAATTATGCACTCATTTTTAAAGGATTTACTATTCTGACAAACAAACACATGTCCCAAATTCCTTCAAAAGACGTTTGACAAATCCGTTCTGACAAGTAAATGAATCACGTGTATGTTAAGTTTTCCCTTTTTTTGACTGACTCGTGAAACAGGCCTCCGCGAAATAACGTAAAACATTAGTAAAAGCGCACAAAGAAAAATAATCACTGTGTTGTTTTTTTGTCTAGTTTTTTTCTCTCTCCTCTCGTCACAGAGCGCACTTATGAGAAGGTCAGATCATTGAGCCTCACCCGCGCACTCTTAACCCAATTCAGGGAAGGAAAATAAACCGAGGAGGCGAAGTGACCCTTTACCGCACCGCCCCGCACAAAGAAGGGACTCGAGTGTGTGTGTGTGTGTGTGTGTGTGTGTGTTCGGGTGGTTTGTTGTGGCTTTACTGCGTGTATGGCTCGCAGGTGATGCCAACAGCAGATAAGGGGGTCGCCCATTCCTGCACCGCTGTCTAGACCGGCCAGTGGTTGTTTGTGTGTGACTCAACCAGAGCAACTGGACGGAGCGGAGTTTACAGCGCATTTCTGCCCCCGAGATATGACCACTGGCCGCGGCTTGCTTTACGCGCAACCCGGGCCAGTGGATGGAAACGCACACACGATGAGCAGCGCGATAACACACTCAGCCTGCAGGCTTCACCACTGATAGACATGAGTAAATCCTCGTGTTGGCCAAACAGGACCGACTACATACTGAAGCTGCAGTTTTACTTCTTAAGCTTGCGTTAAATCGGTTATCGAATTGCTGTGTCGATTACGCAGAATGTTGCAGATATAAGCCTGATTTTTTTTTTTTTATCTTATAGCCTATTTATTTATTTATTTTTATCCTATAGCAGATTTAAATTGTTTTACTTTTTGACTTGTGTGTTTTATCACCAAAGCAAATTCCAATGTTTGTGAATTCTGTTCATTGGTAAAGGCAATAAACCTTTTCTGATTATGATAAGAACAAATGGCTTGCTATATACAACAATTTATAACACTTTGTCTGTTTTTTTTTCCCCTGAAAGATAATAGATATATCTTTTCCCATATTAAATTATCAAAGGTATTGGCTCATAGCCCCTTGGCCATAATTCAATATACAAAGATGTCAAGTGATGTCAAGTGTTGCATATTCAACTTTTTATTTTTTGTACCAGTTGATAATTGTTTTACCAATTTTCTAACAATAAATAATATAACAATAACTTACTTTTTGTTCGAGAAGCTTAACAACCTGCGCCTTCTTATTATTAATATTTAAGATAAAGTATTTTTACAACACGAATCATTTTGCAGATTATCATGCAGACCTTTTTAAGACAAAGACATGTGAGTCATGAACTGGACTCCACAAAATGTATAAAAAAAAATGAAAGAAGTCTTTTTGAAGAAGATACACAATGAGCAAAGGACGGGCTTGTTGAATGTCCCTTTTAAGTGGAAATGGTTCCAAAAGTGTTGTAAGCACGGTAAATCCAGATCTTCATGCATCAGTTCTGTTAATGAATTCTCCAACAAAATAACACAAAATGAGTGTACGCCCGTTTTGGAAAATCAAAAAAGGACTCTTGCTTTCTTGCTGTAGTTTTCGAACGAAGTGATGAGCTGCTCACATGCAGGAGAGGACTGGGATCATGCTGCAACTGTCTTTTTGCAGGTGTAAAAAAAAAAAAAAAAAAAAAATGCACAGAAAAAAGAGTTGTCCTTGTTTCACGTCTCCACCGGGCTGGGGACCATACTGTTGGGGGTGTCCGGTAACTGGGAGGACAAAGAAGTCACGTCGCTGCCCGAGGAGTTCCCCAGAGAGCCCGACTCAGAGAACGACACCTGAAGACGACAAGGACAGATACAGTGTCAGCATGCACAATACATGACATACTGGTATTTAGAAAAGCCTATTCAAATGCAGAAGCCCATATTTATGGAGAAGAAAGAAAGAAAGGAAGGCTTTATGTGGTGATTGTGGCATGATTGGTACAAGCATCAACGTATTAGGGTCAAGTCTCCTTTGCAATATTATTTAAACTAGCAATCAGTGTTGATACAAGCACCACTTGACATCCACGTTTATTGCAACACACAAGTAGATTTCTTTTTAAATGAATAATGTTTTATGCTGTATCAGATATAAGTTAATTTAAAGTAATTATTAAATGTGTTTTTATTTTTTCATTTTTTTTTTAAATGCTTTCTTTTTACAGCTTCTCATTATTGTACTATGAACAAACATTTGTCCTTGTTAGTTTTAAAATGGCTAAAATAAATAAATAAATTCCACTTTCAGGTTTAGCATTATCAACAATTTAGTGCAAAGTACAAAGCGGTAGACCTATATAATTTCTAGCCATCATGCAAGATATAAGAAAATGAACAATAAATACAAATATAAACAATAAATATAATAATGTCTTACCATAAAAACAGTTTTAAAGGCTGTCGTTCAATAAGTCTAACATTTATTTAATATCGTAGAATTTTATAATAATGTGCTGTCTTTGGGCAAATCACAATTTTCACTGTGGAAAACTCCAATCTTAAATTTTGAAACATGAGCATGTTTTATATCCTTCAGTAATTTAGACATTCTGACATTATTTTTGACTGCATGTCCTTTCCACTAAAATTGATGACATGAGCAAGATCAAACAGAACAGATGAGCATTAAAGTGAAACTATGGAGCTTTTCTTGGATGCTTAGTTCCCATCCCAAGCCCATACACACCAGTTGTTGGAAAGCGGGTTGATCCAGATCGCTCTGCAGGGCAAACTCACTGAGAGCTTTCCATGGAGGCTGGTAGGTCTGCACCTCCACTGGATTGCCCTGAACTGTGCTCTCATGTCGAATAGGACTCCCCGCTACCAGAGGGGTCCCAGTCAGGCCTTGCAGGTTCTGGGGACATACATTAACATTAAAATTAATTTATAGAAATACCATCTAAGCTCTAAATTCTCTACTAAAGGTTGAATGTGATTTTTTTTTTGTATCTGACATTGATGCTTGCTAAATTTGATTATCTGTTGATATGTAAGGTGATAGGCCATGTTTAGGAATGACATAGTAGCAAATAATTAAGTATCAACAACAAATTAGCTTTTACTCTGTATCAGGTCAATAGGGCAACTAAAGCCAAAGTAGTTGATTCATTATTCATTGAGTTAAAGTTTGAATACAGGAAAGAACTCTGAGCCAACAAGAGAAGTCTGATGAAAGAGCTCAATTATTTCAAGATAAAACATAATAAACACGTGATTATCGATAACTGCAAATGTTTTCTATTTAGACACAAACACGCACAAAAAGGTTTGTAATGAAAGAGTCAAACTTACGAAGATGCTTACAGTCTTATCACTGTGGTGCTGCTGTTGGAGTTGTTTCATTAGGATGGACTTCTTCTTGTCCTTGCAGCGCTTGTTTTGGAACCAGACCCGTATCACCCTGGGGCTCAGGCCGGTCATCTCCACCAGCTGCTCCTTCATGAGCGCGTCTGGCCGCGGGTTTGCGTTGTAGCAAGTCCGCAGTGTGTGTAGCTGCTTCTCGTTCAGTACCGTCCGCACGCGCGTCGTCTTCTCCGACTGTTTGTGCACGTGGTTCCGGTGCGGAGCCTGCCGCACCGTGACTGGGTCTGCTGAGGGTGACACGGACAACATGGAAACATAAGTGTGGTTTGTTTGCCAGCCTTAGGGGGTTTGTAACTATTGCTGAACAAATTCGTTTTGAAGGCCTTTGCGTCAAACGTGTGTTTTTCTTTGTTCTTTAATCTCTACAATTACGGAAAATCTGCACCGTGTTGGTGATTCGATTACACAGGCAAACTTAGTCAAATCATTTTAGCCTATAATAGTTGGGAACGAATAATTCTCATATTTGTTTTGTGCCTATCTGTGCGTAAAATGCAACTACCAACTCCATGCACTTGGACTAAGATATTTCACAAAGGATATTTTATAAGGCAAAATGTAAAGAAAGTAACCGCAAAAAATAGCATCAGATTTAAACAGATATTTCAAATTGCTTGGACATTTTTAGTTTGATTGTTGGAAACCGTTTTGAGCGTGACAGCATCTTATGAAACACACACTGACTTAAACAGGCCCCGCCGATTATTCAGATCATGACCAAAGAGCTGCTTTGCGTTAATTGGAAAATTGGATCGACTCGAGACTGTTTTATTTTACACATGGACCTGAACTACACAATGAGAATCTCTGCCATTTACAATATTATTCTCTGTATGTTCCCTAGTACAAACTGGACACACGACTAAATAACGCCTGGAATAACTCTGACCTGCGAGGTGTAGGGGTCTGTTGGAGTGCATGTGTCCAGGGCTCAGTGGGCTTCCCGTGGCGCTCCTGTCCAGCAGCAGACTGTGGTCCGCGCGGCACAGAAGCTCTTCGTCCCGCAGAGAGAACTCGTCCCCGGGCAGTAGCTGACGACTGCACACCGAGCAGCGAAAGCACTCGATGTGGTACACGTTGTCCCGGGCGCGCATTACCAGGTCACTGCTGCTGAAGCCCAGGTTGCACTTCGCACATTTTATACCGAATAACCTGCAAATGTTCAGATAATATTATTGATATTTTGCGTGAAAGAATCTCGCCAATGCAGTGCGAACCAAAACTGTAGGCTGTCTAGTCCAAATTGTGTTCTGTAAAACACTATTTGCTAAATGATTTACTTATCATGTAATTCCAAATGCATAATAGCCTTTGTATGATATGGTGCTGCGGCAAAATTTCAGAAGTGAATCAAGTTTTATTTAAGGGTGCTTTTTTTGGGAATAAATTAGGCGCCATGTTATGCGTACTTTCTTTAAGAGATACTTTAATTTTGTCGCGTAACTGCATGGTGTATTTGTGCAGTATATGCATGAAAAAGTTGTATTTGTATCCCTGCTTTACCTGACATAGTCCCTCTTGCAGTAGGTTTTGCCGTCTCGTACGAAACACGTACAAGTCTCGTCCAGGTATTGGCTGCACTCCGCGCACTTGAGGCAGGCTGCGTGCCACTCAAGGTCCGGGGACACTCTCAGTATGTACTGGTCATGGATTTGACTTCCACATCCAACGCACATCGCGAAACCTGACTTCTCTGCAAACAAACGTAAATATCAGTCCAGTGTAAATGATAAGTCAGCGCAAGTGATCGGGACAAAACCAAGATGTTGCGCTTTTTTGCGCGGCTCCTTCTGCTGACCCGACAACTCCAGACGTTATGTAACAATTCACTTTGGCAGCATCATTTATTTTACCAGTAGAATGTGAACATGTGGCCTTACGGCGTTTGTAAAGGCCCAAAAAGCACGTTTTTAACAAAGTATGCTCCGCTCTTGAAGCTGTTGCTCAACACCACTGCGGCAACAACATGATGGGCAAAAGCCGAGAAATAAGAAACGCCAAGCTACTTACTTTTGGAATGATCCCCCATATCATCCAAGAAAGAAGAGCTGAAGATAATATCCACCATACAGAAAGGATGACGGGCAGCGGCTGACGCAGAAACGATGTGAACGCAACACTGGCCCTCGGCAGCCTCCCTCATAACTTGTGTCTCCTCGGACAGAAGAGGGAGGGGGGCAGGAGAATGTAGGGTCCAGCACGCCGCCCCATTACGTCATGACGCAGGGCAGATGGATTCTGCCCCTCAGCAGTGGACGCCTAGTTAGGTTATTTTTGTGCTTCTCCAACATATTTTACGCAGACATGTTTTAATAGAAAGTAAAATTGTAGGCAGAAAAAAAAAGAAGAAAGAAAGAAAATGGCACCGCTTAAATAGAGAGAAAACACACCTTACCTAAAATGTACAATGTTTAACAATATTTCATATGAATTAATTCATATTAACTATTTCATCTCCATGGAAATGTTATTACTTTGCCGAAAATGTTCCACAGTTTGGCATTAAATTTGGCCCAATGGAGAAGAGCAGCAGGTGATGATAATGAGAGTTACAGGTCAAATTTGTGGATTTTTTTTTATATTTAGCAATAAAAACAATTGAATACCTGCGATACATACCATAATGTAGTATTCAAGGCAACGTCATAACAAAGTCATGAGACAAGGAGAAGACGGACGCTCCATCCAAAAAGTCACACAATGAAGCACCCCATAAAATCTGAATATTTAATGAAATAATGAACAAGGTACCCAAAAACACAAAGTCCCTTTCTGGTAATTACCCTACTAGAATAAATACAATTCATACACACACACACACACACACACACACACAGACACACACACACACACGCACACACACACACACACACACAGAACAAATTAGAATTGCTATCATGTCCACTGACAAAAGGCCAGACTGGAGTGGAAAGTTGCATATGTCTGATGAGCAGCCGAATGTCCATGGAAGTATATATTGCCATCTATTGGACAGAGAGGGATACTGCATCTGATGTACATTTAATCATTTGATATATTTACTCTAGGTACGCTAGGTAATCTGTTGCTTGAATGTGATTTTACCATAAAAGTAGTCTATTTTATCCGTTGTAAAAAAAAAAAAAAAAAACATGTTTATCAAATCAGAGCCACCGTCCGAACAGGCCACAGAGTGTGCTCTGTTTATGGTCATGTCTGGGAGGGATTTTGGAGTAGAGCATCTTGGGTCGTAGTCATGAATAGCTGTGTTTGGAATAAGCAAGATCCGATCTGTGACAATCGAGTTTCCGGTTTGACCCGATTGGTCCGCACGAGCCTGCTGGCGTCTTTTCTATGATCTCATTGGACACTTCAATTCACGTCGATCATCCAAACGAGGCGCAGCTAAACGCGAACGCGCGACTGACTTTATCCTACTGTTTGTTCTCTGCTAATTGTAAAATTTCGGCCAAACACTTAAACACGGCTCGATGTCTGTGCAGGTGCTCGATGGTGAATATCAAGTTACCGAATTCATTTCCATTTAGATGTGATATGGGTCATTTATACTTTAGAAATTCGTAAATGGACAGTAGGATACATTTTTAAACATAATTTATGCATATATATTTTAGCAGTTGAGGGAGAGTTTAATATCTCAGGTCAGAGGTCCTTCATATACTTAATACTTAATCCACGCTGACTTTATTGTTTGTGACCTATTAAGGACAGTTTGATCGGGAGCAGCCATTCCAGGCGTTACTCAGCGTACATAAAAGCCTCCATAATCTCTAATCACACTCTGATGGGACCATTAACCTCATGAAAAATATATGTGTGACTGAAATTGTCCACTTAAATTTTGGCATCAGAGTTGGAATTCAGGAGGGGCTTCGAGAGGCCAAACTTTTCACTGATGCTTTGTGAATGATTCAAGGTTTGATGGCTCTCTGCCTCCTTTGTCACACGTATAAGTAATTTACAATGGCCATGTCTGCACAGTCCCAGAGCTTCAGCCAATGCAGTTGTGCCAGTTTTGTCTATTTTTTGACCTAAATTGGAGTTTCACCCCAAAAATTAATGATAAGACAGCAATGAGAGACTAACAATTCATTTATACTTGAAATCTGGGCAATATTGTTCGATGTGTTATCATTAATATTTGAATAAACACAGAGGCATTTACTTTTATTGTTATTATTTTTAATATTCAAGAGCTGTAGATTTGTAGAAAATTAGAAATAGAAAAAATATAATTGAGAACATGCTTTCACTATTATTCAATTAGTTCAAACTAAAAATCTAAACAAAAACACTTTTAGGCATTGGGGGTTTATGTTTACACATATTTATGCACAAGTGAGTGCAGGGACGTGTCCTGTACAGGTCCAGCTTAGAAAAAGGAAAAAAAATCACAACCGTATGCAAGTGCCTCCAGTCTGAGAGGGGAACCATGTTGCCAATTTATTATTCATCATTCTTCAGAGCTAATGCAGTATTCACATGATAATTTGTATTAATCTTTGATTGGAGCCTCCAGGCAGTTGTGCATTGTTGGGCTTCCATTATTACATTATTAGTGTAACTGTCAGCTGCCTGTTTTATTTTACAAATGTGTGTGTCTTGTACTTTTTACTAGCCCATTATCAGCCCCGCTGATTAAGAGCGACTGTGTGGTTAATTAGAGGATATAATGGTCTCTGTTTAAACATCAAGTCATATTAGATAAAGGCATTGGTGCACTGGTGATATTTTAAAATACCTACAATTCACAGTTGTTACAAATTTAATAGACTAACTTATACATTATGAAAATTATATATTGTTAAATTATAACAGGCAACTCAAAAATCATATGTATATGCACATATGAGGAATAAACATTTGCATGTGGGACTAACATTGTTAGTCTGAAAATGTACATGTGTATAATTGTGGTGTCTACATTGTGTGTGGTTGTCTGTGTGTTGTTCTGTGTGGATCCCAGTTGTTGCAGTAATAACTAATGTACCAAATGGGATCCTAACAAATTAAACACATTTTTTTTTAGAATGATTCCCAGAATCAAGTTTTGATTATAAAGGTTTCAGTTTGCTTTTAATGTTCTGCTTTTGTTTTGCAGTTCCTGATACATACACATAGACTGTGTTTAACAGAACAATTTGTCTTTATTTTCCTTGATAAAAGGGTGTGTTTAATTGATGACTTTGGCTGATTAACTCCTTCATGTCACATTGGGCCTGTTTATGAGAGCACTCATGTTCTCACACCTGTGTGGCGTGCTCCGGTGCCAAAACCATGGTGCAGCATCACTTTGGGGTATTTGAAAAGCAGGACAGCAGGTGTGCGATTCCCTGACTCGCTCCTGCAGCTGGTCTGTGGGTTCGGGCTCAATGGCATCACGCCAGGGCTCTGGGGGAACTGACCACAAGGAGATATTTTCACTTCATTTAACCAACATTGCCTCTGTATGAATGGTCATGATTTGTGTTTATGTGCATCTAAAAGGTGAAGGATTTTCCTCTTTCTTAACTCTTTCAAGTTAAAAAAGGCTGACTGGATTGACACTGGCTTTCATTCTGTATTATTGGGCTTGGCTTTTAACTCCAGGAGAACTGTGTTCACAAATTGATGCTCTGCTCCTCTGGGGCTGTAGCTGCAACATTAAATTGTACTGAAATATTCATATGTGAGTGCATTTAGCTGAGAGCAATTGATGTGCGACTCCCCAGGGGCTTCATGGAAATGTGGGAGGACCCTGAGCACGTGCACAGAGAAGGTGCAGGCCGAGATCTGGCGCACCATGGACCCCATCATGGACTCCAGTAAGAGACTGTGAGGAGGATAGAATGCAAAATAAAGTGAGGCCTGTGAAAATCAAAGACTATGCCTTTATTTTTCTACTGCATCACTTGTAATTTGCATAATAATTTAGTGACTGTGAAACTTAAAGCACCTTCTCCTCTTCTCCACCAATGACTTAACCCTGTAAAACTCTCAATCTTAATAATGTAACGATTGTTTCTTCAAAGGTCCCTTAACAAGGCCACTTATGTTTATGTCCATCTATACACCAGCATATACATGAATATTCATTTCCCGCCAGATTTGTGACTCATTTAAAATGATGGCTAATTCACTCTCTGAGCAATGAGAAATGTAAATTATGACACTATGTAAATCATTCTCATTCTGGTCTGTGGAGTTCAAAGTGATGTTTTCAGTTTTCCCAGAGGACTATAGGCTTGTGCTGACTGCATGTTTACCATATGAACAACAATGTACCTCTTCCTCTGATTGAGTTCAGCATATGGACAACATTTCTCACTTAATTTATGGGATAGGAAAACATTTATTTATTTAGTAACCTTTATTTAACCAGGTAAGAAACCCATTTAGATCAAAACCTATTTTACATGCTTCAAACAATATAATAACCAGATTGAGTTTCTGCAATTATAGCTTTAATATTGAAGCATATTTAAATGTTAAAAAAAAAACTGATAACAGAAATGTCGTGGCACCATGACAACCGACTCCTGGGCGGATTCCTTCCACCAAGTGAACGTCTGGATCCTGCACTTAGGAAGTATGTTCGTATGTATGTTAGGAAGAAGCTTTTTAAAGAACAATGTATAATTCATTTGTATATTCCTGCCTCTCTGAAGAGTGTCCTGCGTGCAGTGTGTTCTGAATCTGTCACAGTCAGTCACACACCCCACTTCTGTTTGTTCTCAATGAGGTCGAGTCTTTTGAACATACGTCCAGCTGTTTGTCTCCACAGGGCTCTGCTCCAAATCTCTTCAATGCACTTGAAAAGAAAGATATACAGTACATATGTGTTCACAATACCCCAAGGCTTCAAGGTGTTGGCAGAGACAGGGCATCAAAAGATTGACCATCTAACTCGTGTTCCATATTTTGGCCTCTGTGTTTTTGTTGTTGATTATAGAAAAATAGATTCACTGAATAATTCTGTAATCATTTGTGTGTGTGTATGTGTGTGTTTGTGTGTGTGTGTGTGTGTATGTGTGTATATATATATATATATATATATATATATATATATATATATATATATATATATATATATATATACACAGAGAGAGAATGGAAAATATGGAAAATATAATATTTTTTACTTTTAGTTTAATTTAAGCAGGTCTATACACAATATAGGTCTATTGCAAATAAAGATGATGTGATGTTGATGTGCACTGGGGCGCAGGATGAAGAATATCTTAAATATTTAGGGTCTCTCCCGTGTGTGACAGGGCGGTACCTCTGGTCGCTCTCATGTAGCCCTGGGTCCTGGCAATTAGACTGAAATGACACATTTATACAAAATGGATTATACAAGTCAGTATGACAATACTGTTCTTTGATTTGAAATGTAAAATGTCACTTACCTGTTAAGAAAAAATGCATTATATTACATGCACTTTTGGCTACTGAATTGTAGTCATATAGTGCAATATGGTTCATCCATCAACAAACATTGCCACGTTATTGCAGCAAAAACAAAGTTCCTTGACGTGTCGTCCAGATGGCATTGTTTAAGGATAGGCAAATCTATTGCTAATTATATAGATGTACTAATGATTAACAATTAAAACATACTCTGTAATGATGTAAACATTTGACAAGCAACAAAATGGTTTTGAATTAATGATAGCACAGCGTAACAGGATGATTCTTCTCATTACACACTTACTGCGACTTAGCCAATTAACGGTTGTTGTGACAGCTCCTTCAATCTTATCCCTGAATTATTTACTCTTTTTAAGCCATATGCAAATAAGAAGTTGATGCTAATTAAATTATAGTGCTGAGACTGTCATGAACCAGAGCAAACCTGAGAGGAAAAGCTTTTGTGTCAGCGACTTTGTTCACTTTCAAGAAACTGTAACAAATTAAATGTAAGGAAATATTTTTGTTTAATTTTCATAATTTTGATTAAAATTACAACATATGTATTTGGCAATTAAGTCGGCTGTATCAAGTTTACAAAAGTGTCTGTAAACATTAAAGTGCAAAGAATTAGCTTTTAAAGGTTCATGCTACAAGCACTCAAGTCACATGACCTAGTCATTTCATTCATACAGAAAAATAGTAAAACATTTTTTTCAGGAAATTAAACATATAAGCTTTTCACTGTATTTTTTATGATTCCCCGTAGTTTCAAATCAATTTCATAAGGAAAAGGTTAAATGGCTTTTGTATCAACAAGCCAATCTTCTCAATGTCTTACCCTGTAATTTCATAAACAATAAACAGCATGAGATAAATGAAACAAAAGCAGAATTTTTTTATAAAATACTTAACTGTTCTTTTTTCCAAAAACAGAGAACAACGTCTTGGCTTGGAACACTGGCAATTACGTTTAGTTCAGAAGAGGCCTGAAGGGTCCTTGCTGGTTTTAATTTTTTAGTGTTAATTGCATTTAGGACCATTTCATTTATTCCTGAAAGAGTGTGTACGGCGATGCATTTGACCCATTTGACTTGGGTTGTCTTCTTTGTGCTATTTCTGGGCATTAGATGCATCATGGTTCTCAACGCAAAGCAAGTGGGGACTACATGGAAGAGTCAATTATGACTTATTCTTGTGTAAAATCAAAGCTTGGCCTTTTATCCCTCTGGATGACCAAGAGTGGATATTACACAGAAACATTAGAGGGCCATGTTTAATGTGTGTGGTCCTTCCAAGTTGACAGCTTAAGAAGTCTATTCTCTTGCGCGGATGCACTTTAAGTGTCAGGCATGTGACCCAAAGGGGTGTCAGAAGGACCCAGGAGCCTGTACTTCTCTTCCAGAGAGAGCTCATTACTGCCGCCCTGCAGGTGGATCAGGGGTTTAGTCTGTAGCAGGCCACTGCCTCTCCCCCGCCCTCTCCACTCCTCCTGATTCCTGCGATTAAACAGGTTTATTCTGTGGTCCAGCTCAGGACTAGCTTTTTCAGACCCTGTAGGGCTGGGAAGCTTAAGGTTGACAGGGTCCAGACTTTTCTGAGTAAGACAGGAGTCCTCGGAGAGAGAGGAAAGCAGCTCCTGTACCACTGCACTGGGGTCCCTGCGGGGGTTCGGTCCAGAGAAGGCAGGGGGGGCGCAGCGCACAAAGCTGTAGTTCAGGCCTAGGTCCTGGGCCGTGCTGCTGCTGCAGTCCGTCAGTGAGGAGCCTGGAGTGTGGCTGCTCAGGCTGAGGGGGCGGGCTGTCAGACTGCCGCTGGAACGTGATATGCTGGTGGAGATGTCACTCAGAGCACTGCCGACCCGCTCCATGGCCAGCATCGGGTTTAACTGAATGGCATGTGGGTTTGTGGGTAAATGAACATCAATGGCTGCAGTAGTAATGACCCGCACACCAAGACCTGATGCACCAGCTTCTGCAAAGTTATGATACAAGAAAAAGAAAAATCAGTTTGTGTTGCCACTATAAAGGAAAGTTGCATTGCTATATTTCCTGTTTTTTTTTTTTATTTAGTCTATTTCTTATGTGATCAGGAGAATGTAGAATTGCCTTATTTTTTATTTTCGTGTTCCAGTCTTACCACTGCTGGCTTCACTGTAATATTGGCTGATATAGTTGTTCATGTCATCGCGTACAACTGTATCAGAGAAAAAAAAGAACATAAGAGAAGACAATTTAATTATAAAATGTGGACATTGTCTTGATAAATACCACAAATTTAATTGAAAGACTAAATAACTTCCCTAACAGCCTCCTCTCAGTAGGTACTCCACTCCATGTCAATATTAACAACACAAGTTAGCCCAATTAGAAAATATATCATGTATTAACAGCATAATATTGACACGTTGAGTTCTGCCTCAGGCCACAGGTGCTTTATAAGTAAATAGCAGGAAGTGCGCCACATTAGCTGCAGCCTAGTGCACTGGGAGTAAACTGGGACAGCAGTGGGTTGGGTGGGTGTCAGGGACCAGAAAGAGAGAGGAAGCGAGTGTGGTAGTTCTTTGTTTGGGTAATCCCTCCAGATAAGCAGACCTCAGAGTGTGCACTGAGCGCCTGTGATCTGCTGTGCTCAACTGTGCGCTTGATTGGTCTTGAGCTCACTGTCCAGTGGCTGAGTGCGAACCCAGAGTACCCTGAGTGCTAGCCTCTGTCCCCGGGGAGGCAGACTCCAATGGGTAATTTCATTTATTTTTCAATCTAAAATATTAATCCCTGGGCCACCCCTGGAGAGGAAGCATTGCACTCACTAAAACAAGACTGAGACAATCACTCTGCAATTAATAACACATGAGTCTTAAGGAAAAATAATGGGCTGTCCAGTGTGCATAAAAGCTTCTGCATCTTTTGGGGATGTCATCTGTGCTAAAAGAGAGGTGACATGGAAGGGTCTCTTTGATTCAAAGCTATTTTGACCACATTTAACTGTATGGCCCAAAGAAAGTGTCACAATACAGAAACACACTTGTATACTTGAACTGTTGCATAATAATTTGAATGCTTTGAGATTTGGAGATTGTAAATTTCATCTTGTTATATCAATATAAGGAATCCTGTGACTAGCTGGTCTCTATATCCCACCAAAGGCTCAAAGTCACTGGGAAGGGCTCCACCCACCCATGACCCTTAATGAGAATAAGCAGTAAAAGATTATTGATATCATTCGTGCCAATAAACAGGGGGTTTGAATATTCACTCATACATGATGAATAATATTACACATTTTAATTTGAGCAAACACGTTTTGCTGGCAGAGATGAATTACATTTTAAAATACATGGATGGACACCTCTGCAGGGACACGTCTTCAAAGATACTCCTTTGGTTCAAAAAGCTTTTTTGTTCTAATCAGACAATAGAGGAAAAATGTGTCCAAAGAAAAAAAATGTGATTGGAGGTCTAAATGTGCCTCCCAGCACCCATGTTCTGTAAAAAGCCCCATTTGTTTTGGAAGGACTGATTTTGCACCATGCCCTTGGGGTAATATTGTGGCCATAGCGCCGCTTTGTGCCCTATTGTGGTTTGCAGGTGAAGGGGAACAGATGTTGACAGGAGCCTTCTTTCCTCTTACAAGGCCCAATGCACAGAGCACTCAGTACCTGAAAAAGCCTGAGCAGCGCAGACTGGCCTGGTCGGCCTCTCCAGAGGGGGGCAGCAGGAGACACAAGGACCAGGAGTGTGGGATAGCGGCTGGATGTGGTGATGTGGTGTTGTGGAGAACATGCTTGTTTGCCCCAGGACTCACCAGGGCCTAAAAGCTTTCTGCCCTTGTATTGATCCCAGAGCACCTGTGGTCAGATGGCTGTTGTGTCTGAGCATGAGGGTTAAGAGCCTTGCCTCTAGGCTGCTCCAGGCCTACTTCTGCAGATTAACTCAACACCGCTTTGGCATTCAGAGCGCTTGATGTTTACCTTTATGGTTTTTGAATCACAAATATGCTACCCCTCCCTCCTAGTTTGTCACATTGCTTCCTCAAGTGAAAAGCACAAAGCACAGTGAGCGCCTTTAACCACTTCTATTCAAAATAGTATTGTACTGGTAAAAACTACCTGTTGTTGCATGTGTCTCCCTGGGGTTTCGATGGCTGCTTTCATCTTCAAACTCCCCGGGAGTCATGCCCTCGACAACCTTAAAGTTTCTCTCCTGTTTGCCCCAGACGTGGTGGATCTGCATGGCTGCTTCTCGCTCTGCTGCAAGATCCAAGTCCTGCTGTGCCAGGTGTGCTCTCAACTGCCTGATCTCAAACTGGTCAAAAAAAAGGTTGACATCAGAGGTAGAGTAAACAAGAATTTGAAAACATTTCTCAGATGGTATTAGTTTAAAAAAAAAAAAAAAAACTACTAGCTACTTAACTGAATGTAACTTAATATGATACACCTCTGGTAATTATTTACTATCAGTAAGTTTTGGAGAGATCAACTAAAAATATTCGGCAAATTGAATGATTTCATTTCCATGGTCAGTAAAATGAGGGCGCTTGTGAGGCATTGCTGCCCTCTCTTGGCAGAAAAGCAAATTACGTGTTTTGTTAACCCATCTTCAGCAGTTTAATATACAATTAACCCACAAAGCCCCAGTGCAAGATGCATAAATCTACAGACATGTTGAACGTAAAAGATCCAGATTCTCCTCTAAATACTCACATACCAAATAAAAGAGCAGTGTACTCACAGCCTGTTCCTGGCAGATCTGAGTGAGCCGCTCCAGCTGCTCCTCTCTCACTGCTTTTGTTTTCTCACACTGTTGGATCTCCAGCTCCATCTCAACTTTGACTTGTAGAACATACGCTAGAATGACATACACATTATAATGAAAGTGATTTTTAAGAATTGGGTTATGCATCTCTTATATACTCCACGGGAAAGCTATTGACATGATTTTCTAAACTTAGTGAAAAGACATACAGACTTGTTTTGTAATAATCAAACCCATTATTTCACACACTATGGTTGAGAAGTTTAGCGTAGAACTAACCATCAATATCTTCTTTCTTGATTCCTACAGCAAGTCTTGACATTCAGACATAAATCATTTGAAAGTCAGGGATGTGAGAATGGCCACGTTTCTACATGTATCCTGGTCTGCAACTGTGTTTTGTTGCTTTGTCTAGATTCTACACTCTAGAGATTGCCATTTCAATCATCTCCTCACACACGCTTTCATTTGGTCCTTATGGTATATAGTTAATTTCTTTGTATTCTTGCCCACTCTCCGCTGACACAAACATTGCCACTTCATATGTCAAACTAATTCTGCCAGAGACTCCATCTCTCTGCAGTGATCACAGAGCCAGTCCCTCAGCTGGAGTGCGATTCACCCCCCCTCTTTCCCTCCCAGGTAGCAGTCCGCCTGAAGAAGAAACTCAATCACTCACAAATATGTAAGCTAACAGTTTGGGTGGAGCGCAGAAAAATCAGTTCATGAAGTTGAGGCCTATACAACCACTGCATGTTAAGAGGT